>NC_141800.1:10851524-10980557 GCF_057944985.1 Cucurbita pepo subsp. pepo | reverse complement strand
TTAAATGTCTCGTCATCAATAATAGTGAAAATGAAAAACTGTCTCTACTCATTATGTAGTAAATATGAAAAATTTGAAAAGAAATATTATATTTAGTAATTTGGAGAAGCAAGGTATTGATCCCATACTTCCCACATGGGAAGCTCTACCATCTGAGCTACATTCCAACGATTCTTACATTAGAAAACCCTAAATGTCTTGTCATCAATAATTGTGAAAATGAAAAAAATATCTCCGCTCATTATGTCATAAATAAGGAAAGATTGAACAGAAATAAAATATTAATAACAAATAGTTTCTAAGTCAGTGCCTCTACCATCTGAGCTACATCCCCACAATACTTGCACCACAAAACCCTAAATTTTCCGTCATCAATAATAGTGAGAAATGAAGAAATATCGCTACTCAACATGTCATGACTAAGGAAAAATTGAAAAGAAATACATATTTAATAATTGATAGTTTTATTTTGGAGATATGCGGGGTATCAATCCCCGTACCTCTCGCATGCAAAGCGAGCGCAATACCATCTGAGCTACATCCCCACGATTCTCATGTCACAAAATCCTAAACGTCTCGTCATTAATAATAGATCCAAAATAGGAATTTCAAAATGAGGGAAAATTAGGTATAATTTATGAATCATTTCGACATAGAATGCATTGATATTATATTAATCCAATTATTATTTGGATTATTTAAGGCTTATCAATTCACATTCACAGTTTCATGGGAATGTATGTATTTAACTCAGTGTCATTTTATTGGATTTATTTAGTTCGTTTTATTCTACAATATCTCTTAAAAGGGCATTCTGAGAATCGAACTTGTGACCTCTCGCACCCAAAGCGAGAATCATAGCACTAGACAAAATTCCCTTGTTAAGCCACTTAAAATGTTTGTATGAATCCTTGGACCTAGGTATTAAGGTCGTATTTTGTTGTATTGCAGGAAACACATGAAGTCTTCGATGCGCTTGAACTGAAGCCCTGGATGTAGAATGTGTCTTGGAGAACAAAACAAGAACATAATAAGATCAAAGAACTTTCTACTAGATCTACTTAACATTTGGATAGGCATACTTAGCGAAAGTGGGAACCATGAAATGATATTAAGAGTATTATCATTATAGTTTTAATGACCTTAATTTTTGTTTTCTTTTTTTCTTTTTCATTATTTCCTAAGATGGTAAGTATAAAGCCTTGGGAGGTAAAGAAAGACTTTAGGTTGCTTCTGAATGGCCAAGCCATTGCGAACATGCTTAAGTTTTGATATCTCTTTTCTAATTCCTTTATGTCGACTTTGTTGCCCAACAATTGGTGTAGAGAAGTTAAGAGGTATGTTTGAAAAGTAAATAATAGGAACAACAAGTTTATATAAATATGAAGTCCTTCGATAAGAAAAGATTTAGACATAGGGGCATTTGAGGTTGCACCCTAAGTGAGGGTCGTACCACTAAACCAAATGTCTTTTCTTAAATACCCAATATTTTTAGCTTGTACTCAAATATATATTTCTCTGATTGGTTGGATCGCTATAAAATGAAAAGTTGATGGTCTAATATTTTACTTGTAAGGGTTATCAAATAAACAAACAACCCAACAAAGGAAACAAATTAATCAATTTGGGTTGGATTGATTTGGTTCAGTTCATCCGATTGTTTGATTTAATTCTTCTATTTTTCCTCGTATGACAACAAAATAAAGTTGTTATGACAAACTCATATGAAACATAATTGCATTAATAGTACTCAGAGTTGGAGTCTATAAGTATTTCATCAACCTAAGTGCAAATCATGCTTCATTAAAGATGAGATAAACTTTAGTTAAGTGACGGAAACTTTAAATTGCTTCATGTGGAGCTTCAATTACTCTATGCTAGTTACAATCTTTAGGATTGACTAATTGGATACGAGTTCATTGATTTTGGAAAAATTTTGTGTAACTATCAACTACAACTTATGTTTTCAAATTTTTAGGTCATAATTTAGGTAGTTGGTGTTATGAGTCATAAACTTGTTTCTTTGCATAATATGGATTTAGTTGAACTGTTATTACCGATAAGATGGAGAAAGAAATTGTCTTTGAACCCACTTTAGTTTCATGTTTGGTGTGTTCAAGATAAAGCATAATTGTATTTATGATATTGAGCTTGGAGTCTATAAGAATTTAATGATCCTAAGAGAAATTCCTGTTTTATTAGAGGAGACCAACTTTATTTAAGCTACTAGGAGTTCAAACTGACTTAAGAGTTCCGTGCGTGCTCATTTTATCCATGTTCTCCACTTCCTCCCATTTCTTCCTCTTCCTCCATCACATTCTTTATTTCTCTTCCCATTTCTCAATCACCAACTCATCCTTTCTTTATCCCTAACCAATGCGGATTTGAATAAAGAAGGAGAAAATGAAAGAGAGTGAAGGAAGTCGGTATGAATTTAGCTTTGGAACTAGACATCGATGAGTATGATCTAACGAACATCAATACAAAAAATTTAGTGGCTTCTCTTTGGACCAACCAGGTAAGTTGTGTTACTATTGGCTTGGTTGGATGAATTGTATGAGGTATTAACAACGCGTGCTCCGTAGCCCCTCCACGTGTCGTACTTTGTGAGTGTTTGACATGTATTATGTTATGTTATGCTGTAACACGAGTTCAAATGAGGATTAATTTCTCAATTTTCTTTTTAAGTTCAAATTTTTAGGAATTTATTGAGAGATTTAGAGACCAAATTTAAATATGATATGGAAGAACAAACTAGTTACAAAAATTAAAAAAAAAAAAAAAACTCATTAAAAGTATAAAAGAAAATAGTAAAAAAATAGGAAAATCGGTCAAAATTAATGCTAAGGTAAAATTTTCATTTTGACCAATCTTTCCTAGAGGACAGTAAGATGGCTAATTAGAGTTCAATAAAGAGGAAAAATAAAGAAAGAAAAAAAAAAAGGGCGAAAAAGAAGAATATAACTAGAGTTCAATAAAGAGTTGTTTGATATTAGAGCAATCAGATTTTAGATTATACAGATTTTTTCTTAGGATAAAAAGTCGTATATCTCTATGACTCAGCTCAATGACACGTCTCACCGCGATCGAGTAAGTAGTCTAACCCTGTTTTGAAGTATATGATATGCTGTAAAACTTGTATCAATTTATTGTATGTTTTGAGTTTCGTGGTAGTTACAAAATGTCTTCGGACATTAAAGAGTGAATGTTAACCATATAAGACAATAATGGATTAAAGTTATAGTGTCTAGATAGGGTGAGGAGGAAAAGAGTGGTCGTGAGATATCTCACTAGCCTTAGGAAAACATAGAGTTGTCGCTGTAAGTGCGAGACATCTAACCAATGGAATTTTGGTACTAGAAATGATGAAACTAGAGATGGTCTCCAAACGTCTGTATGGACCATTTCCAATCGCACTTTCTATGGTTCTCTAGCAGCTTTTGTGAAGCTAACTTGTTTATATTTTTCCATAACGCAGTTCTCGCAAACACCCATATCAATATATTTTAGGCCTTCTGAAACTACATTCGCAGCCATCATCTTCATTTCTTTGAATCTCATATGTGCAAGTCTATTGAGACTATAGGGTGTATAAACATGGTTGCTGTTACTACGAGTTGTGTATAGGTTTCACCCTATAGTGGTGTATAGGGTTCAAGATTTTGTGTCATGCTACCACCATGACACCCTTCACAATCTTCCCTTAACTCTTTCGAAACTCAGCTGCATAACCTGTGCTATCAAACTGACCAATAGAGATCAGATTCTTCTTGAGATCAGGAATATATTTGATATCCTATAATGTGCACTCATTTTCTGTGTATAGTGTGTATGCAGACATCTCTCTTCCCTTCAATCTCCAACGTTTGTTGTCGGCAAGATACACCTTCCCAAAATTTCCTTATTTGAAATTTTGAAACAACTTCTTACTTGAAGACAAATGAAACGGAGCAACTGAATCTAAAATCCATAATTCAATTGGGCTGTTCACGCTAAGAATTAGAGCATTCTTAGTATCTTCTGCTGAATAGATAGAATCATTGTCATCTTCACATTTGTGATCTTGTTTTTCTTCAATTTTGTACCATCTGTCCGAAAGTGTCATTTTTCTCCACAATTTCAACACTTTACGTTTGGTTTGTTTGGAGATTTTTTTCAGTTCCTTGATTTTGATCGCACATATTTGTTTGGGCTCTTTGATTTACTCCTTTCCCTTCGATCAACACTAAGAGCATTGTCTGATAAATCTCCAATTTCCCATTTGGGAATACTTTCGCTGATATCTCGAATTTCATCAAACTTCATTTAAGGTACTAGGAGTTTAAACTACTTCCATTGTAATTTCAATCACTCTACCAAGATTAAAAATTTAGGGTTGCTAATTGGACATCAATTCTCTAACTTTAGGTTATAATTTACGTAGTAACCATTATAATATTAATGAGCATAAGAGTTAAAATTCTTTCATAGACCATATGTGTTATAGTTAAAAGAATATATATATATATATTATGTATGTCGAGGTCTGGATAAAGCACAAAGTAGCAAGGAACACCATTGTCGACTCTAGAACCACCCACAACTCATGATCGAGACCAATGCAAAATATTTTAGCATCCTTTGGCATCGAGATACAGGAAAGATGAACGTCGTCAAATTAGAAGCTTTACCTGTCTTAAGAGACACAATGAGAACTCTAATCAAGTTGGAGCCTTGGACTAGGCAAATCATTTTGTGATAGTTGAAATAGATGACTTCGACGTCGTGTTAGGGATGAACGTCCTACTGGAACAGAAAGCCATTTATGTCCCTAGCAAAATGCCTAGTAGTAACGGAGTCTAATCCGAGATCATTCAGAAAAACATCCATCAACCAAGAGGGGTGAAAATGATGTTGATACTACAGTTGAGAAAGAATCTTAGCCATGATGAATCTACGCTTGCTGCTATTGTTGTAATTGAAAAGGGGAGTTCGAGTGAGCCAACCTCAATAGAAACCTTGTTGCAACTACATGAACACCACGACGCAAAACAAGAAGGTCAGATAATGGATTTATCCACACTAGGAGAGATAAATCACAAGATTAGTTTTATGTTGCAATCGAGATCGCCTGCCACAAACAAATGTCATGCGGCTGAGCCTGAGCTAGCTAAATGACTTGTTAACAGTCGAGTTTATTAGACCCCCAAAGGCTCTTGTCAGTGATCACTCAAATGCTGGGCAAAGACACCAAGCCAACGCCCCTATTGGAGATGGAAGACAAAAACAAGCCACTGAAGCAACATATATTCACATAGAAATACTAGACGGATGAAGAGAATGGCCAGTCAGAAGCGTCGACAACAATAATTTCAAGAAAAATAAAGAGTTCATATAAGTTAATGTTAGATCAACTTCGAGTTCAAAGCAACAAGAACCAAAGATTGGTGCGAAAATACTATGGACTAGTCGAAGTTATCCACAAGATTATGAAGACATCATATAGGATCCAATTGCTCTTATGGATGCAGACTAACCTTGTTGTCCACGTCAGTAACTTGAATAGGTATTATTCTGACCAAGAAGACATCAAGCAGAAGTAGGTGGTATGACGTCATGTAAAGAAGAAAAAATTTCATGCAAAGAAAGTAGGAAAGACCAGAGAAGACATGAAGAGTCAACGAACCTAGAAGTGATTTTCAACAGCTCCTAGTAGATTGGAAGAGACTCCTCATTCTGATATTAGCGGGAAGCGCATCGAGAGACCTAAAGTCAGCCACATCCTACAATGCTGAGTTTATGAAGAGTTGGTTGAAGAAAGTTGGAAAGATACCAATAGATAAGACATGAAGAGTCAACGAACCAAGAAGTGATTTTTGAAGAAAGTAGGAAAGATACCAACAGAAGACATGAAGAGTCAACGAACCAAGAAGTGATTTTTGAAGAAAGTAGGAAAGATACCAACAGAAGACCTGAAGAGTCAAAGAGTTGGTTGATAGAGATATCAAGTGAAGAGTCAACGAACCAAGAAGTGATTTTTGAAGAAAGTAGGAAAGATACATGTTGGGTTTTATGTCCTAAAACTCATAGTTTGTAAACAAAAACATATTCTATTTTCAATAAAGTTATTATTGTTGTTTATTGAGTAACTCCTACCCATGCAAATCTAAGAATAATTCCGAATAAACAGGAGTTCATAATTTACTCAGGATTAAGATCGAGTTACCTAGGTCATCGAATGAAAAATCAGTCTCAACAATAAACGACATTATAAAGTGAGGGTGGTTTTCTTCATTGTCCGATCTTATGCAATACTCATTGCATAGGACGCCCCCACTCACATGTATAATTTAGTGATCACATGGTTTATATCATATATAAAAGTGGGATGCATCCATAGTGTCCCCAGAATAAGGTTGAGAAAAGTGGGCCGCATTCATAGTGTCCTCAGAAAAGTGGGCCGCATTTATAGATCATTTTGACTATATACTTAAACTTGATCTACTCTGATGTTTCTACATATAGTTCAAGTAATCAGAGTAACTATAGATCATTTTGACTATATACTTGAACTTGATCCACTCTGATGTCTACATATAGTTCAAGTAATCAATCCCTGTTTTTTATAGATCATTTTGACTATATACTTAAACTTGATCTACTCTGATGTTTCTACATATAGTTCAAGTAATCAGAGTAACTATAGATCATTTTGACTATATACTTGAACTTGATCCACTCTGATGTCTCTACCTATAATTCAAGTAATCAGAGTGTTCTTAGTTTAGTTCAAGTAATCAGAGTGTTCTTAGTTTATTGGATTTAGATTAATGATCGTAACATTCACTTTATTCAATAACAATCTTTACCGAATAAACTTAAATAATAAATTTATTGAACTGAGTTCTAGGACATAAAACTCAACAAATACAATCAATTCTACTAATTGATCATTAATAAAAGAAAACTAGGCAATCGATCCTTGTACCTCTCGCATGCAAAGAGAACACTCTACCATCTTAGCTACAACCCCACAATTCTTACATCACAAAACTCATAGGTCCGTCATAAATAATAGTGAAAATGAAAAACTAAATAGTGAAAATGAAAGCTATCTCTCCTCATTATGTCATAAATAAGAAAAAAATTGAAAAGAAATAATATATTTAACAATTGATAGTATTCTTTGGAGATGCATGGTAACGATCCCCGCACCTCTCGCATGCAAAACGATTTCTCTACCATCTGAGCTACATCCCCACAATTATCCCTTCTCATTATGTCGTAAATAAGAAAAAATTGAAAAGAAATAATATATTGTGATTTTGCTTTTCTTCAATTTTGTACAATCTGTCTGAAAGTGTCATTTTTCTCCACAATTTCAACACTTTACGTTTGGTTTGTTTGGAGATTTTTCTCGATTTCTTTATTTTGATCGCCCATGTTTGTTTGGGCTCTTTGATGGTTTGTTTGGAGATTTTTCTCGATTTCTTTATTTTGATCGCCCATGATTTGCTCTTTGATTTACTTCTTTCCTTTCAATCAGAGAGTATTGACAGATGAATCTCCAATTTCCCATTTGGGAATACTTTCACTGACATGTCAAATTTCATCAAATTTTAGTTTATCATATCCTCGTGAACTGTTGATTAGAGCAACAAAAGTATACCACGGCTCCTGACAATCACGTTGAACTAATTCTTTCCTTTCGATCAAGACAGAGTATTGCCAAAAGAAATTTCGATCAATACTTTCACTGACACCTTTAGACATTTGTATATATTTGACAACACGTTGTTCATAGCCAACGAATTTTCGTACATATTTGACAACACCTTCAATAGGCCCCGATGTCGTCTTCTCTTTGATGACGTTGAATGTCGTGTTTCTGGGCAGCTTCAACCAGATCAACCCTAAGACGTGACAATCTTTGAGTTTCCACTCCTCCGCGGTTATGGTATCTGGCTTCACCCCAGAGTGTTTTTGCTGCATTAGGAACATGCTCCGAAGAAGGAGCACCAAGTCTTTGAAGAAGAAGATCCAATCTAGCTAGCTAATTTTCACTTGTAAGAAACAACAAACTATTTAATTTGATATAATTGTGGGGGCATTTCATGAATCGAATTCAAGACCTCTCACACCCGAAGCAAGAATCATACCACTAGACCAAATGCCCTTGTAGTGGATCAATCATTTTTAGTTGCTAGTCCATGTGTTTTGTGTGCCTCAAGATTTGAAATTTATCCAAGTGTGTTTTTGTACTTTAGAACCTACTATTATTGTCACGTTAATTTCACATTGTCCATCACATAATAGAATTTATTCTTCAACCCAATTGGATGTACTTCCATTAATATTATTAAGAAATATAAACATAAATAAAGTTCATATCCTATAATTCCTACCTTGCAGGTTTGAGATTATGAATGACCGTGCTCAAATTATTTTGGTTGAAGCTGCATTGCCACTAAAGCATATGCATTTGTTTGGGATAGATATTAAAACAATACGTTTGAATTTTAAGTAAAATTTCACCCCAAACTAAGTTTTTGAAAACGACTTTTATTTCATTTTTATTTTTTTATTTTTTTAAAT
Source organism: Cucurbita pepo subsp. pepo (assembly GCF_057944985.1). Taxonomy (NCBI): domain Eukaryota; kingdom Viridiplantae; phylum Streptophyta; class Magnoliopsida; order Cucurbitales; family Cucurbitaceae; genus Cucurbita; species Cucurbita pepo. The sequence goes on along the minus strand of NC_141800.1, from coordinate 10,971,983 downwards.
TTTTAAATTTTAATTTTCAAAACCTATATTTGATATGTCAAAACTACTTCTTTACTACCTTTAACAATATTGATATTGTAAAATGGGATTAACTTTTTTTTAAGTTGTAGTTTTATTTTACTACTAGGTTTGCTTCTATCTCGGGTTAAAAAAAAAAAAGTGCTAGTAAACATAATTCCTCTTTTATTGGTATATGTACTTACTCCATTTGTATTTACTTCATTTTAAACAAAAGTTCATAGGAATTAATAAACCCATGTGCTTAATACATTCCCTAAAAAAACAAACTTGTTTGTATTAGGATAAATTACAATCAATAGGAAGAGAAGAAATCCGGAAAATAAGTAGAAGGTTGAGAATTTCACTCAACCACACAATCAAACTTGATAGACTCATGTGCAATTCTACCCCTAACAATTTCTTGAAACTTAGAAATGGTAGAGATAATGCTCCGATTTTAAGGGGAACTTCTTAAATTGATCTTCATTCCTCTAAAATCTGATTTTTACATAATAATTTGAGGATATTTATAGTCTCAGCACAAGAGAAGTTCGTGGCCTAGATTTAATCTCAATCCCTTTGAATCTCCCCCTTTGACCATTACATACTTTATGAATTAAAAATAAATAAAGTTTTCTAACAACTCATCTAATGATGCTTGCAACTTCATCCTCTACTTCAACTGTGTAAATATTCACTTATGAAGCTCCAAATGGTCCCTCCTCAATCGAATAAGCTTGTAACACATGAAATGAGAGTTGAACAAAGCTTATCCAATTTTATACATGAAGAATGAATGCTTGTTGACTTTTCTTGGCTGGTCCAGTTGGAACATTTGGATCACCGTGATCCTTGTCATCTTCCCCCTCTTCAAAAGGATTCGTCCTCGAATCAGAAAAATCATCACCTACATAGAACTCAAGTTAGCAACATTGAATATTGAAAGTATAATGTGCTAAAAATTCTCCAGAAAGATCATTTTATATGCATTGTTATTAATTATTTCAAGGACTTGAGAAGGGTTATCCCCTCTTGGATGTAACTTTGTCTCCCTTTGAGATGGAAATCGCTCCTTGCGAAAATGTATCCAAACCCAGTTATCGAGTTGAAAAATGATTTCCTTCCGTCCTTTGTTAATTCTTTAAGCAACTTTGAAATTTTGTTTCTCAATTGTCTCCTTCACCTCTTTATGCAATGTTTTGATCATACCTTTACTTGTGGTTGATTTACTCACAAAAATATTTAATTCTTAAAGTAACTTTTTGTTTCTCAATTGTCTCCTTTCACCTCTTTATGCAATGTTTTGATCATATCTGCCTTACTTGTGGTTGCTTTACTCATAAAAATATTAGAATGAATAGGAAGCAAATCAAGAGGCGTAAGTGGATTAAATCCATAAACATCTTTAAAAGGAGAACAATGAGTGGTACTATGAATTGATCTAAAGGAGAACGGTACTATGAATGAATTGCTCTATTATATGCCGTCTCTACAAATGACAAACATTCGTCCCAAGACTTAATATTCTTACAAATAATAGGCAAATTAAATCCATAAACATTTTCAGAAGGAGAACAATCAGTGGTACTATGAATTGCTCTAACGAGAACGGTACTATGAATTGCTCTATTATATGTCATCGCTACAATTGGCAAACATTAGTCCCAAGACTTAATATATTCTTAGAAATAATAGGCAATAATCCAATTTATCCCATACCATACTTTTCAAGAGTGACTTAAAAATTTAACATCCATATCTTTTTGTGTGTAGAAAACCACATTTAAACGCGTATACAATACATTTAAAATATCTCATTAAGGCACCACCATATTATAGAGCATTTAAGAATATAGAGTCGGGTATTCGGGGTATCGATCCCCGTACCAATCGCATGCAAAGAGAGCACTCTACCATCTTAGCTACATCCCCACAATTCTTATATAACAAAACCCAAAACTACCCGAGATCAATAATAGTGAAAAGGATAAAATATTTGTGCTCATTACGTCAGAAATAAGGTAAAATTGAATAGAAATAAAATATTAATAATGAATAGTTTCTTTAGGAAATGAATTTCTGCTCATATAGTTTCTTTAGGAGATGTAGGGTATCAATCCGCTCACCTCTCACATGGAGCGTTCTACCATATGAGCTATATCCCATTGATTCTTACATCACAAAATCCTAAACGTCTCGTCATTAATAATAGTGAAAATGAAAAAGTATTTTTGCTCATTATTTCATAAATAAGAAAATATTGAAAAAAAAAATGATACATTTAATAATCGATAGTCTTCCTTTGGAGATGCGGGGTACCGATCCCCATACCTCTCACATGCAAAGAGTGCTCTATCATCGATCCCCATACCTCTCACATGCAAAGAGTGCTCTATCATCGATCCCCATACCTCTCACATGCAAAGAGTGCTCTATCATCGATCCCCATACTCTCACATGCAAAGAGTGCTCTATCGTGTGAGTTACATCCCCACAATTCTAGTATTAGTGAAGTGCTCTATCGTGTGAGTTACATCCCCACAATTCTAGCATCACACATGCAAAGAGTCCTCACAATTATAGCATCACACATGCAAAGAGTCCTCTATCATCTGAGTTCCCCACAATTCTAGTATCAGTGAAAATGAAGAAATATCCTACTCAACATGTCATGAATAAGGAAAAATTGAAAAGAAATAACATATTTAATAATAGATAGATTTCTTTTGGAGATGCAAGGTTTTGATCCCTATACCTCTCACATGCAAAGTGAGCACTCTACCATTTGAGCTACATCCCCACAATTATCCCTACTCATTATGTTGTATATAAGAAAGGATTGAAAAGAAATAATATATGTAGTAATCAATTCATTTGGAGAAGCAAGGTATCGATCCCGTACTTCCCACGTGGGAAGCTCTACCATTTGAGCTACATCCCTACAATTTTTACATCAGAAAATTCAAAACATCCTGTCATCAATAATTGTGAAAATGAAAAATATCTCCGCTCATTATATCATAAATAAGGAAAGATTGAGTAGAAATAAAATAGTAATAACAATTAGTTTCTTTTTGAGATGTGGGGTATCGATTCCCGTACCTCTTGCATGCAAAGAAAGCATTTTACCATCTGAACTACATCCCCACAATTATTACATCACAAAACCCCAAACGTCACGTCATCAATAAAAGTGAAAATGAAAAACTATCTCACCAATAATATTGAAAATGAAAAACTATCTCTGCTCACTAGGTCATAAATAAGGAAAGATTTAATAGCAATAAAATATTAATAACAAATATTTTAACAAATAATTTCTTTTGGAGATGTGGGGTATCGATCCCCGTACCTCTCGCATGCAAAGAGTGCATTTAAACGTCCCGTCATCTGTAATAGTGAAAATGGAAAACTACCTTTGCTTATTATGTCATAAATAATATTAATAATCGATAGTTTTCCTTTAGAGATGCATGATAGCGCTCTACCATTTAAGCTACCTTTGCTCATTATGTCATAAATAATATTAATAATTGATAGTTTTCCTTTAGAGATGCATGATAGCGCTCTACCATTTAAGCTACATCCATATAATTCTTAAAATATTTCTGCTCATTATGTCGGGGTATCGGGGTATCGATCCCCGTGGCTCTTGCATGCAAAGAGTGCACACTACCATCTTAGCTACATCCCAACAATTCTTACATGACAAAATCTTAAACAGCCCATCATCAACAATAGTGAAAATGAAAACTATCCTTGCTTATGTCATAAATAAGAAAAATTTGAAATAGAAATAGAATCTTTGGTAGTAGGATTCCTTTGGAGATGCAGGGTATCAATCCCCGTACTTCTCACATGCGAAGCAAGCGCTCTACCATCTGAGCTACATCCCCACAATTCTTACGTCATAAAATCCTAAACATACCATCACCAATAATAGTGAAAATAAAAGAATATCTCTGCTCTATGTCAAAATAAGAAAAGATTGAATAGAAATAAAACCATGTGAGCTACATCCCCGCATGCAAAGTGATCGCTCTACCATCTGAGTTACATCCATCCCCGCATGCAAAGTGATCGCTCTACCATCTGAGTTACATCCATCCCCGCATGCAAAGTGATCGCTCTACCATCTGAGTTACATCCCGATTCTTACATCACAAAACTTTTAATTCATCAATAATAGTGAAAACAAAAAAATATCTCTGCTCATTATGTCATAATTAAGAAAATATTGAATAAAAATAAAATATTAATAACAATTAGTTTCTTCTAGAGATGCAAATGCAAAGTATCGATCCCCGTACCTCTTGCATGCTAAGCGAATACTCTACCGATTTTTTTGAGTGCATCTTCTTGAAAAAGATTGTGACGACAGATGACCTAGGTAAAACTACTATTGGGAGATCAGTGCAATAGAGAATCTGTGTGGGTGTAATGCCTTTGAAGTTAGGGTCGATCCCTTTTTTTTCCATACATCTTTATGTCTTTGTTCAACTTGATATAATTGTAGGCGGCATTTCGAGAATCGAATCATACCACTAGACCAAATGCCCTTGTAGTGAATCTATCCTTTTTAGTTGCTAGTTCATATGTTTTATGCGCCTCTATATTTAAAATTTGTCCATATGTTTTTGTGCTTTAAAATCTATTTGGTACCTTTGAGATTATGAATGACCCACCTCAAATTATTTTGGTTAAGCCGCCACCATTCTTTGCTACCATTTAACAATATTTATAAAAGGATTGCTATCTCATGTTAGAAAAAACTTATAATACCGTCCTTGGATACCATTTAACAATATTTATAATAATTAATTATTTTGGTTGAAGCCGCGCCCACCATTCTTTGCTACTATTTAACAATATTTATAATACGTTGAGCATTCTTTGCTACTATTTAATCATACTTCGTCCCTTGCTACCATTTAACAATATTTATAATGGGATTGCCATCTCATGCTAGAAAAAATTGGTGAGTACATGCAATCTCAAATTAGAATCATAATCATATGACCAAAGTAATAAGAGAATTAAGGACAGAAGCATTCTAAGATGTGAACTCGGGACCTCCCACACCCTAAGAAAGAATAATACCACTAGACCGAATTTCCGACATCTATCATTTTTAGCTCTCACTCGATATGATTTTTTATCTCAAGTTTGAAATCTATATTTGTTTGGAGTTGATGAGCTAAAAGGAAGTTCAACAAGGTGAGGTAGGTCTTTTTGTATAAGAGGAAGTTCAAGGATTTAATGAAAAGAAAATCATCAACCTTTTTAACTTTTCAATCAATACATGACATCATTAATTAATAAATTGTTTTACCTACAAAAACACAAAGTGAAACAAACCACAAATTCTTAATAAATAAGTTGTTTTACCTAAAAAAACACAAAGTGAAACAAATTAAGTGCATTGGATTGATATACGACATTCTTAATTAATAAATTATTTTACCTACAAAAACACAAAGTGAAACAAAACACGAAATTCTTAATTAATAAATTTTTTTACCTAAGAAAACACAAAGTGAAACAAACTAAGTGCATTGGATTTATACACTATTTAGGCCTTTTATATTAAAGGAAAAATTCAAGAGTTGATCTCAAAACCTCTCCCACCAAAAGCAAGAATCATACCACTAGACCAAATATCTTTGTTGTGGATGTTAACGATATAAGACAATACTGAATCAAAGTTATACTATCTAGATATGGTGAGGAGGAAAAGAGTGGTAGTGAGATATCTGAATAACCTTAAAAAAACAGAGAGTTGTTGCTACAGAGTGCGAGACATCTAACCAATGAAATTTTGGTACTAGAAAAGATGAGACTGGAGATGGTTCCTAAACGTCTGTATGGACCATTTCCAATCACACATTCTATGGTTCTCTGGTAGCTTTTGTGAAGCTAACTCGTTTATATTTTTTCATAACGCAGCTCTCACAAACACCCATATCAATAGATTTTAAGCCTTCTAAAACTCCATTCGGAGCCATCATCTTCATTTCTTTGAATCTCATATGTGCAAGTCTATTGACACTATTGTAGGGTGTATAAACATGATTGTTGTTGCTCAGAGTGCTTCCAATTCAAGTAGACTTTAATTGAAAGCACTCTTAGCAATAACAACCATGTTTATACACCCTATAGTGGTGTATAGGGTTCCAGATTTTGTGTCATGCTACCACCATGACACCCTTCACAATCTTCCCCAAACTCTTTCCAAACTCGGCTGCATAACTTGTGCTATTCAACTGACCAAAAGAGATCAGATTCTTCTTGAGCTCATGAATATATCTAACATCCTATAACGTCCACCTATTTCCTGCTAGAGTTTGTATGCAGACATCTCTCTTCCCTTCAATCTCCAAAGTTTTGTTGTCGGCAAGATACACCTTCCCAAAATTTCCATATTTGAAATTTTGAAACAATTCCTTACTTGAAGACAAACGAAACGATGCAACTGTATCTAAAATCCAGAAATTCAATTGGGCTATTCATGCTACGAATTAGAGCATTCTCAGTATCTTCTGCTGAATATATAAAATCAATGTCATCTTGAAATTTATGATTTTTCTTTTCTTCAATTTTGTACCATCTGTCCGAAATTGTCATTTTTCTCCAAAATTTCAACACTTTACGTTCGGTTTGTTTGGAGATTTTTCTCGATTCCTTGATTTTGATCGATCATGTTTGTTTGGACTTTTTAATTTACTTCTCGTTTTGGAATACTTTCGCTGACATCTCGAATTTCATCAAACTTCAGTTTATCAGATCCTCATGAACTGTTGATTGCAGCAACAACAGTATACCACGACTCGGGTAAAGTTGACATCAAAATCAATGCTTTAATTTCATTTTTGAACATAATTTCCACTAAGCTCAATTGACTGACAATCACGTTGAACTAATTTATATGATCTGCAACAAAGCTACCTTCAGACATTTGTAGATTGAACAACCTCTAGATCAAATGCACCTTATCCATAGCCGACGAATTTTCGTACATATTTGACAACACCCTCAATAGGCCTGATGTCGTCTTCTCTTTGATGATGTTGAACGTCATGTTTCTAGACAGCGTCAACCAGATCAACCCTAAGGCGTGACGATCCTTGAGTTTCTAGTCCTCCGTGGTCATGGTATTCTGCTTCACCCCCAAAAGGGGTTTCTGAAGATCTTTCTGGTCATATAATCTTCAATCTGCATCTTTAGAAATTGATTTCGAATCCATCAAACTTTTCAATTCTTGTCTTTGAACTTTCCATCTTCACATATCGTGGTGAATCTCACCTCGCTCTGATACCAGTTATTAGGATCACACAACAACGCACACACTCGATCTAAATGAACACAAAGAACTTGATAGAGAAAATGTAAGAAGAAATATTGACTAAAAGTTTTATATTAATGACTTCATGGTATGCAAAGAGAGATATGAAGAATGAGAAATATACCTTTTGAAAACACTGACTAATGGGTATATATATGATTTCAGTTTATTATATATATATATATATATATATATATATATATATATATATATATATATATATATATATATATATATATATATATATATATATATATATATATATATATATATATATATATATATATATATATATAGATTTAACAGATATAACCGTCTACTATATATAAATATTTAGTATATATATCTCAATCCGATTTTTCCTATAAATAGCCAGCCTCCATATCCAACCTTATATAGCCCAAATAGTTAATTTTTCTACCTACTCTACATAAATATTTAGTATATATATCTCTATCACATCTTTACTATGAATAGTCAGCCTCCATATAACATTCTAGAGCCCAAATGGTTAGTTTTTCTACGCCTACTATATATAAATATTTAGTATATATATCTCTATCCCAACCTCCATATCAAACATTCTAGAGCCCAAATAGTTAGTTTTTCTACGAGTGTTTAAAGAAAAAAATAAGCAAATGGAGGTTCGAAACTTTGGACCCCATCAGTTTACATGACACTCCATTATCTACATGACACTATTGATATCTTTGGTGGCAATCTTATCTCCTGGAGTTCAAGGAAATAATCGACAGTTTCTTGTTCTAGTACGGAGGGCGAATCCAAGTCCTCTTGCGTGAGCTCGGGATGTTGCAAGCACGAGCGCCTAGCCTGTGGTGTGACAACATTGGTGCCACCTATCTGTCCGCCAATCCAATCTTTCATCGATTGAGATTGATTATTACTTCGTTCGTGAAGGAGTATTAGGCTCAATTTGAACTTAATAGTACATCGTCCAGATTAGATAATCTATTGATTTACTCCCATTCAACCTAACAATACCATTAATATGTAATCATAAGGAAGAGTATTTATTAAAGCACTAGGTTGTTTGCCTTAATTTTTGTAGGAAACAACAAACTATTTAATTTGATATAATTGTGGGGGCATTTCATGAATCGAACTCAAAGATTTAAAATTTATCCACTAGACCAAATGACCGGGTAGTGGATCAATCATTTTTAGTTTCTAGTCCATGTGTTTTGTGTGTCTCATGATTTTAAATTTATCCACATTTTTTTTGTGCTTTAGAACCTACTATTATTGTCGCGTTAATTTCAGGTTGTCCATCACATGGTTGCTTTACTCACAAAATTATTTAATTCTTAAAGTAACTTTTTGTTTCTCAATTGTCTCCTTTCACCGGTTTATGCAATGTTTTTGTAATAGCCCAAAAAAAATAATAATAAAAAAAAATAAACAAATAAAAATAATTATAAAAAACTATATATGTCAAATAATAATAATAATAATAATAATAATTCATAAATAAATAACTAAGAAGAATTACTTAAAAATAAAAATAAAAATAAAATTTACCCACCCCTCCCCACTAACCTCTCATCCCAACAGCATCCTCTTTCCTCAACCCCACAATATCACAGTTCATCCAAAAAAAACAGAAAAAAATGTCAGATGTGAGAAAAAGTAAAATGGTGTTTAAACAAAAGGATATGATGCAGATTTACCTAGATAGATTTTGGTCTGTTATTAGGTAAAATCTTGTCTCATAATTCCTTTTTCCTTTGTAGCTATTTGATATGAATCCAACAACTGATCACGTGCATGTACCCGAAGGACCGATTACAAGAAGCAAGGTTAAGAAGATTCAAGAGGCCTATACATTGCATCTTCAAAAGCTAGCTAGTGTACCGGTTGAAACAAGGATTTTTGTGCCCAAAAATCTTTATAGCATTCGCATATCAAATCAAGAAGATAATGGAGTGGCTGATATTGGAAAGTAATTAGAAGACTTGCCTTTGGTAGTTGAATTACCAATTAAGGAAATTATTAATGCCTTATTTGCTTCATTTTATATTTAATAGCATTTATTAATAGTTTGTATGAATTGCCTTATATTCTTCAATTTGTATTTAATAGCATTTATTAGCATTTAATTAGTGGTTGGTGGCTGAACTTTATTTTGTTAGGGTTATCTTCTAGGCCTATTTAAAGGCATGTAATATTCATGTTTGAGAGATTTTGGTTGAATACAGAAAAAACCTTTGTGTTTTCTTGATACCCTTTTGGTGTTATTCTTTTTCAAATCTTGCTTTAGGTTTGATGTTTAAACCGATTCATTGAATTAGTTTTGATCAAGCTAATTCTGGAGTGAATTGTCTTGGGATCTAAGAGTGACCATCATAGATTCCAAGTTCGATCTAAGAGTCATTCATCTTCTAACCAGCTCTTGGTTGGAATCAATCCGTTAAGTTAGTTTTCTCTGTGAACGTTTTGCAAGGATTCTAGAAGGACCTCTAGCTTTGCAAATTCCAGCAGTGTAGGCGCTTATCATTTGGTATCAGAGCATTTGGTCGACGTTCTTTGACCGCTCTAGAGGTGAAATATCTTTACTGTTATTTTTTTCTCTTTTTTGTCTCTCTCAGATTATCGGGAAAAAAAAAAAAAAAAAAAAAAAAAAAAAAAAAAAAACCCACTTTACATTCTTGACCTAGTACCAAAAGCCCACTTTTGAGTGTTAAACACGAGCGTCCCTGAGTAAAATTTTTGTGAGAAGTGTTGAGAGGCCCCTTGGTAACAATGTCACATAATGGAGAAGCAGTACCACCAGTTCCAGATCTTAATACAACCATTCTTCAAGCAATTCAAGGTATGATGGAAATGATGATGAAAGATAGACAAGAAAGAAGGGAGCAACAACAAAGACAAGAACGAACATTACAAGAAGATGAAGGTATAGTAGTACAAGAAAGACAAGTTGATGGTAGATGGAGAGGAAGAAATAACCATGCAACTATTATGCAACCTAGAAGGATGGAAAGAGTACATGAAGATAGAGATGGAGGAGTTAAACTCAAAATCCCACCATTTTGTGGAACGGCAGATTCTGAGGCATACTTGCAGTGGGAAAGAAAGATAGAGCATGTGTTTGATTGCAACACCTATAGTGAAAATAAGAAGATGAGACTTGCTATTGCCGAATTTACCAATCATGCTGGTGATTGGTACCAACATCTCAAATCTGAGAGAAGAAGAAAAGAGAAGGATCCAATAGAGACATGGGAAGAACTTAAAGAAGCCATGAGAAAAAGGTATGTTCCAAAACATTATGAAAGAAATTTGAAAACTAAATTGCAAGGTTTGAGGCAAGGAACAAAAAGTGTGGCGGAATATTATCAAGAGATGGAGACTATGATGGAAAGAGCAAATGTTAGAGAAGAAGAAGAAGATACCATGTCTAGATTCCTTGGAGGTTTGAATCGAGAAATTGCTCATCTTGTTGACAGAAATCCACAACCATATCTGGAAGACATGTATCATTATGCTCTCAAAATTGAAGACCAGTTGAAGGAAGAAAAAGAGCATTCAAAAAGGTACACATCACGAACTAACACCTTTTCAAATTCTAAAACTTGGAACAAGGATAGTTTTGTGAATAGAAATGAATCAATGTCACCAAAAGAAAAGTTTGTGGCTGCTAAAAGAGTGGAAGCTGAGAGTTCCATTGGTAAAATGAATGACGCTTCAAAGACGGTAAAAGAGAAGTCTAGTTCTATTCAATGTTGGAAGTGCAAAGGATTTGGACACATGAGCAAAGAGTGTGTTAATGAAGAAGTTATGGTGATAAGGAATGGTATACTTGATTCAGATGATGAATGTGAGGATCATGATTCACAGCTTGTGGAAGAAATCGCAGCATATGATGATGAGTATGTTGAAGAAGGTAATTCCATATCTTTGATCACAAGAAGGGTACTCAATGTTCAAATCAAGGAAGAGAAATTTGAAGATCAAAGGGAAAACTTATTCCACACAAGATGTTTGGTCAAAGGAAACCCATGCAGCTTGGTGATTGATAGTGGAAGTTGCACAAATGTGGTAAGCAGCTTCCTTGTAAAAAGACTTCAACTTTCTGTCCATCCCCATCCAAAACCATACAAACTTCATTGGTTAACAAACAAAGAAGAAATTAAGGTGAACTCCCAAGCTCTTATTTCTTTTACTCTTGGAAGATATAAAGATGAAGTTCTTTGTGATGTCGTACCAATGCATGCGGGGGACATCTTATTCGGCCGACCTTGGCAATATGATAGAAAGGTAACATTTGATGGTTTGATGAACAAGTATACTTTTACTTTGTGTGGGAAGAAATTTACTTTACTTTCATTGTCTCCATATGAAGTACATTGTGACCAATTGAAATTAGAGAAGAAAAGAAAAGAATCTGAAGAACAACAGTGGAGAGAAGAAACTAAGGTAAAGGTGAGAAAAAAAAAGTGGGAAAAAAAAAACAATATTCAGTTCTTGTCCGGAAAGAACGAAGAATTTGATTTGAGGACAAATCCTTTTAAAGAAAGGGGGGATGATATGAATCCAACAACTGATCACGTGCATGTACCCGAAGGACCGATTACAAGAAGCAAGGTTAAGAAGATTCAAGAGGCCTATACATTGCATCTTCAAAAGCTAGCTAGTGTACCGGTTGAAACAAGGATTTTTGTGCCCAAAAATCTTTATAGCATTCGCATATCAAATCAAGAAGATAATGGAGTGGCTGATATTGGAAAGTAATTAGAAGACTTGCCTTTGGTAGTTGAATTACCAATTAAGGAAATTATTAATGCCTTATTTGCTTCATTTTATATTTAATAGCATTTATTAATAGTTTGTATGAATTGCCTTATATTCTTCAATTTGTATTTAATAGCATTTATTAGCATTTATTAGTGGTTGGTGGCTGAACTTTATTTTGTTAGGGTTATCTTCTAGGCCTATTTAAAGGCATGTAATATTCATGTTTGAGAGATTTTGGCTGAATACAGAAAAAACCTTTGTGTTTTCTTGATACCCTTTTGGTGTTATTCTTTTTCAAATCTTGCTTTAGGTTTGATGTTTAAACCGATTCATTGAATTAGTTTTGATCAAGCTAATTCTGGAGTGAATTGTCTTGGGATCTAAGAGTGACCATCATAGATTCCAAGTTCGATCTAAGAGTCATTCATCTTCTAACCAGCTCTTGGTTGGAATCAATCCGTTAAGTTAGTTTTCTCTGTGAACGTTTTGCAAGGATTCTAGAAGGACCTCTAGCTTTGCAAATTCCAGCAGTGTAGGCGCTTATCACTATTGTTATAAGAAATTAATTTAGGATCAAATCTCATATTCAATGAATTAGATTTTTTTGTTAGCCTGGGAAGTTATAGGAAATAAGGTTAGAATCAATAAAATTTTAGTTGGCAGATTATAAATCTGTATGATAGCAGCCAAACAATCTATTAAAATTGGCCAATAATATATGTTTAAAGAATAAAAATAAATATAGAGTTAGAGTAATATTTACATAATTGAAAATCTATTTACAAAATGAAAATAATTACGAGGAGGGAAGATTGAGGGAAGATTTGTTGAACAGAATTTAAAAATAAAACAGGGAATGAGGGCATGGAACTCCATTAAATTTTGTCTATCATAATTTTAACCATGTAAATTAGAGAAATAATTTTATAAAGTTCAAACTTGAAACTGATGTCATGGGCTCACATAAGTTGACTTGGATTTCAAAGGACGGAATCGAACTTTCATCAAGGATATATACGTGACAACGACTTAAGCTAACCAGGTAAGTGACCTTACTATCGGCATGGTTATATTTGATGTTGACACGTGCCCTGTGGTTCTGCACGTGTCATATATATTGATATGTGTGAATTGTCTGTGAATCGATATGCTTCTTATATGTTATGTATATGTTATAATATGTGAATTGTATGATAATAATTACGGTATAAGAATGTAACGCCCCTAATTTTCTTTAACCTAATTAGTGACGTCACCCATGCATACTTATCTCATTAAGCAGAAACCTAAACTCCGAAAATAAACCTTCAATACTGAATTCAAAATAAATCCAACTAAAACAATACTCAATGCTATAACTTAAAACAGTCTAATAAAAGTAAACGCCTAAAAATATCACGTCTCCAACTTCCATGGTGGCCTCAGCTCCGCCGTCAACCATACATTGGCGCCTTGCCTTTACCTGAAAAATGTAGGTAGCATGTGGCTTGAGTATTTTATGAAATACTTAGTAAGTCACCCCACTGTTGGGGTTAGGAATGCAAACACATGCAACATATGAGCGGGACCTAACTTTTCATAGCCTTGGGCGCTTTCCTATTCTGGGTAGGGTTGGGTGTGTGGTACTCCTTCACACACGGCCCATGTACGTGTACATGGACCCACCAGGCGGGCTCATAAACATACCCCCTGGGCCTGACTTGGTCGGGCACAACGTGTTACACGTAGTCGGACACCACATAACAGAAAAGGGCCTGCATGATATCATGGCGAACATAAATATTGTATTTCATTCTTTCGTAACATAAAGGGGAAGAATCTCAATGCACGTGACATACATATATGCATGAGGTCCTGATATGAATCCAACAACTGATCACGTGCATGTACCCGAACGAGCAATTATAAGAAGCAATACAAAGAAGATTCAAGTATCAAATCAAGAAAATAACGGAGTGGCTGACATTGGATAGTGATTAGAAGACTTTCCTTTGGTAGTTGAACTACCAATTAAGACAATTTATGAATTGCCTTATATTCTTCAATTTATATTTAATAGCATTTATTAAAAGTCTGTATGAATTGCCTTATATTCTTCAATTTGTATTTAATAGCATTTATTAGCATTTATTAGCATTTATTAGTGGTTGGTGGCTGAACTTTATTTTGTTAGGGTTATCTTTTGGGCCTATTTAAAGGCATGTAATACTCTGTTTGAGGGATTTTTGTTGAATACAGAAAAAAAAACATTTGTGTTTTCTTGATACCCTTTTGGTGTTATTCTTTTTCAAACCTTGCTTTAGGTTTGATGTTTAAACCGATTCATTGAATTAGTTTTGATCAAGCTAATTCTGGAGTGAATTGTCTTGGTATCTAAGAGTGACCATCATAGATTCCAAGTTCGATCTAAGAGTCATTCATCTTCTAACCAGCTCTTGGTTGGAATCAATCCGTTAAGTTAGCTTTCTCTGTGAACGTTTTGCAAGGATTCTAGAAGGACCTCTAGCTTTGCAAATTCCAGCATTGTAGGCGCTTATCATTCCTTAACATATCTAACATGGCATTACATAAATAGTGCTACATCGCATGGTCACTTACATCGATGGTCTTGGTTGAAGTCACTCACAACGAGGGAATCCCAGCGGTTAAATATGTCCTATAATAACCACATAAAAATTTAGAACCTTTCATAAGGTACCCTAGCTAAACCTCATGCTATTTATCAAAATAAACCCCCAACCTAATCTGTCTTTAATGTATAGGAACCATACAGACCTCAGATGGTAAAACTGAGGGCAAATACGGCTTCGAAAGGGCTAAAAACCTTGGAATCGATATATTATAGTGATACCTTTCCGCTAAGCCTAGTTGCTGAGCCGGCCAACTAAGCTGCCAAGTCGAGCTACGGGAATTGACGGAACCAAGCCGATTTTGTAGACGTGCGAGCAGACCCGCACTGTGTACGCGTGCGAAGCTACCGGAGCTATTGGGTGTGCGTCTGCGGCTCGACCCTATTCCAAAAACCTTGCCTTACTTACCCGATTCTTCCTCCGAAGAGCCACCCAAAGTTTTGGAGGAAAGGTTGGAGAGAAAATCGTTTTCAAGGGAGGTAAAAGGTTGGACATACGAATATAAAAATAATGTGAAACAATTGCATTCTAGGGTTTTAGGATAAGGAAACTCAGATAAATGGGAATGTTTCTATTAGGTAATAAAAGTCTGGCAGGAAATCCCTCGATTTCTGGGGAGATTACATTTAATTATTTATTCTATTTTTATTTGATTTTATTTTATTCCAGAAACCCACACCGTTACAATTTCTAATAACTTCCTCGTTTAAAATTGCACATTTTCCGATCGGAATAAATGCATAACATAATATCTTGTTCTTCATAGAAATAAAAATAAAATCTTAACCAAATAAGGCAAAAATAGAAAATCTGAATCGTTACAAAGAATGTTAATGCTATGATAAGTTAGAGAACGATATGACTACGAAGTGTTTATATTATGACTTGTTTATGACATGATACATTGTGATGCAATATGTCATGGTATGATGTGTATATGATGAAATGATATGTTAAAAGCATAGAACATTATGTTAGGTCTCTTAAATTGTGTGTATACAGCATAATATGAATGACATGAAATATAACACCGTTAGAACTATGTATGATTTGAGTACTGAAGAATGAGAAACGATATGACATGAATAATGAACGATATGAAAAATGATATGATATGTAAACAATGCTAGCGGGGTTGTATTAAAGGATAATGAAAATGGAAAAGTTTTTAGACCTCATACATTATGTGTGCTCATGCATTTGGGGGATACCCCTATCCCATCACGAGGGTACGAACGCGTACATCCAATGGCAGGACAACGATCGTTATGCTTTGCATAGCGCTGTCGTGACGGTTACTAGTTCTAGCGGGTGTCCGGCCTGAGAGGCTCCTAGAGTATGTCCACCGGATAAGGAAAGTGGCCCAGCGGTGAGCGAACTAGCTGGTGAGCCCATACTCGCACGTATGGGCTGTGTGTAGAGTATATGGTACACGTCCAAAATTATCCGTTAGGACGGCACCGTAGGAAAAACGGAATGAAAGATAGGACTCATCATCTCATTGCATGTGATTGTTGCATTTAACCTTAATAGTGGGGTCACTTACTGAGTATTTCAAGCTATGTGCTACTACATTTTTCAGGTTAAGACAAGACATTCCTGTACGGCTGACGACAACATCACAACTCGAGACCATGGAACATGCATAGGATAGTGGTATTTATTTTCTTAGACTTAGGCTAGAATAGGATGTTTTTAACTTAAACACTTATTTATTTTATTTAGTTTTTTTGTTTTGTCGTTTTAAAGATGTTTTCGAAACACGTATGTCTATGGCTGTGTTTTAAGATAAAGGTTATGTTTTATGGAATTTAAATGAAGTCTTCCGCATTCAATGTTTATGGTACATATACAGTAGCGACCTTAAATTAAGTAGAAAATTTTGGGTCGTTACAGTTTTGATTAGATCTGCCTTACTTATGGTTGCTTTACTCACAAAAATATTAGAATGAATAGGAAGCAAATCAAGAGGCGTAAGTGGATTAAATCCATAAACATCTTCAAAAGAAGAACAATGAGTGGTACTATAAATTGCTCTAAAGGAGAACGGTACTATGAAAAATTGCTCTATTATATGTCATCTCTACAAATGGCAAACATTCGTCCCAAGACTTAATATTCATAGAAATAATAGGCAGATTAAATCCATAAACATCTTTCGAAGGAGAACAATAAGTGGTACTATGAATTGCTCTAAAGGAGAACGGTACTATGAATTCCTCTATTATATGTCATGTCTACAAATGACAAACATTAGTCCGAAGACTTAATATATTCTTAGAAATAATAGGCAATATTTATCTCACACCATACTTTTCAAAAGTGACTTAAAAATTTAACTATCCCTATCTTTTTTTTTTTCGTGTAGCAAACCACATTTAAAGGCATATACAATCCATATAAAATATCTATCCCATTAAGGCACCACCATATTATAGAGCATTTAGGAATACAAAGCGGGGTGTTCGGGGTATCGATCCCCATACCAATCGCATGCAAACAGAGCACTCTACCATCTTATCTACATTCCAACAATTCTTGCATAACAAAACCCAAAATTGCGCGTCATCTATAATAGTGAAAATGAAAAAATATTTATGCTCGTTATGTCAAAAATAAGGAAAAGTTGAATAGAAATAAAATATTAATAACGAATAGTTTCTTTAGGAGATGCACTCTACCATCGTAGCTACATCCCCATAATTCTTACATAACAAAATCCAAAACGGCACGTCATCAATAATAGTGAAAATGAAAAAATATTTCTTCTCATTATATCAAAAATAAGAAAAAATTGAATAGAAATAAAATATTAATGAGTTTCTGAGATGCACTCTAGCATCTTAGCTACATCCCCACATTTCTTACATAACAAAACCCAAAATCCTCATACCTCTCGCATGCAGAGAGTGCACTCAACCATCTTACCTACATCCCCACAATTCTTACATCACAAAATTCTAAACGTCCCGTCATCAATAATAGTGAAAATGAAAAACTTCCTTTGATCATTATGCCATAAATAAGATTAATAATTGATAGTTTTCCTTTGGATGCATGATAGCGATCCCCGTACATCTCGCATGCAAAGCATGCGCTCTACCATTTAAGCTACATCCGTACAATTCTTACATTACAAACCCTTTAAACTTCCCATCATAAATAATAGTGAAAATGAAAAAATATCTCTGTTCATTATGTCATAAATAAGGGAAGATTGAATAAAAATAAAATATTAATAACAAATAGTTATTTAGAGATACGGTGTGTTGATCCCGGTGGCTCTTGTATTCAAAGAGTGCCATCTTACCTCATCCCAACAACATAACAAAATCCTAAATGTCCCATCATCAACAATAGTGAAAATGAAAACTATCCCGCTCATTATGTCATAAATAAGAAAAATTTGAAATACAAATAGAATATTTGGTAGTAGGATTCCTTTGGAGAAGCAGGGTATCGCACCGTACTTCTCACATGCGAAGCGAGCGCTCTACCATCTGAGCGTCATAAAATCCTAAACCTAACATCAACAATAATAGTGAAAATAAAAAAATATCTATGCTCAATATGTCAAAATAAGAAAAGATTGAATAGAAATAAAACCATCTGAGCTACATCTCCGCATGCAAAGTGATCGCTCTACCATCTGAGCTACATCCCCACGATTCTTACATCACAAAACCCTAAATGTCTCGTCATCAATAATAGTGAAAATGAAAAAAATATCTATGCACATTATGTCATAAATAAAAATAAATTGAAAATAATTAATATATTTAATAATTGATAGTTATCCTTGAGAGATGCGAGTACCAGTCCCCATACCTCTCGAAAGCGAGTTCTCTACCATCAAGCTACATCCCCATGATTCTTACTTCACAAAACATTAAATTTTTCCGTCATAAATAAGGAAAAATTGAATAGAAATAAATTATTAATAAAAAATTGTTTAAAATAGTTTCTTTTGGAGATGTGGGGTATCAATAACCATACCTCTCGCATGCTAAGTGAGCGCTCTACCATCTGAGCTACATCCCACATTATTACTTGCACCACAAAATCTTAAATTTCCTGTCATCAATAATAGTGAAAAGAAATATCGCTACTCAACATGTCATGACTAAGGAACAATTGAAAAGAAATAACATATTTAATAATAGATAGTTTTATTTTGGAGATACAGGGAACCGATCCCCGTACCTCTCGCATGCAAAGCAAGCGCTCTACCTTCTGAGCTACATCCCCACGATTCTTATGTCACAAAACCCTAAATGTCTTGTCATCACTAATAGTAAAAATGAAAAAATATCGCTACTCATTATGCCATCAATAAGGAAAAATTCAATAGAAATAAAATAGTAATAACAAATAATTTCTTTTAGAAATGCGAGGAATCGATCCCCATACCTCTGGCATGCTAAGAAAGCGATATACAATCTAATCTACATTCCCATGATTCTTACATTAGAAAATCCTAAACATCCCGTCATCAATAATAGTGAAGATGAAAAAATATCTCCGCTTATTATTAAATAAATAAGGAAAGATTGAATAGAGTTTATTTTGGGGATGTGGGTACTGTGGGGTATCAATACCCGTACCTCTCTAATGCTAAGCTAGCGCTTTACCATCTGAGTTACATCCCCACAATTCTTGCATCCCAAAACTTTCAATTTTCCGTCATCAATAATAGTGAAAATGAAGAAATATCGCTACTTAACATGTCATGAATAAGAAAAAATTGAAAAGAAATAACATATTTAATAATAAATAGTTTTATTTTGGAGATGCGGGGTATCAATCCCCTTACCTCACGCAGGCAAAGTAAGCACTCTACCATCTGAGCTACATCCCCACGATTCTTACATCACAAAACCCTAAACGTCTCGTCATCAATAATAGTGAAAATGAAAAACTATCCCTGCTCATTATGTCATAAATATGAAAATTTTGAAAAGAAATAATATATTTAGTAATCCATTCATTTGGAGATGCAAGGTATCGATCCCTGTACTACCCACACGGGAAGCGAGCGCTCTACCATTTGATCTACATCCCACTCAATTCTTACATTAGAAAACCCTAAATGTTCCGTCATTAATAATTGCATAAATGAAAAAATATCTTGGTTCATTATGTCATAAATAAGGAAAGATTTAATAGAAATAAAATATTAATAACAAATAGTTTCTTTTGGAGATGCAGGATATAGATCTCTGTACCTTTCGCATGCTACGCGAGTGTTCAAAATACCCACAATTCTTTTATCACAAAACCCTAAATTTTCCATCATAAATAATAGTGAAAATGAAGAAATTTGGGCAAAATACCCACAATTCTTTTATCACAAAACCCTAAATTTTCCATCATAAATAATAGTGAAAATGAAGAAATATCGCTACTCAACATGTCATGAATAATGGAAAATTGAAAGTAAAAAATATAAATAATAATAGATAGTTTTATTTTGGAGATGCAAGGTATCGATCCCTATACCTCTTGCATACAAAGAGTGAAAATGAAGAAATATCGCTACTCAACATGTCATGAATAATGGAAAATTGAAAGTAAAAAATATAAATAATAATAGATAGTTTTATTTTGGAGATGCAAGGTATCGATCCCTATACCTCTTGCATACAAAGCAAGCACTTTACAATATGAGCTACATCCTCATGATTCTTATGTTACAAAATTCTATATGTCTCGTCATCAATAATAGTAAAAATGAAAAATTATCCCTACTCATTATGTCGTAAAAATGAAAAATTTGAAAAAAAAGAATATATAACAAATAGTTTCTTTCAGAGATGTGGGGGATCCCCCATACCTGCACCACAAAATAATCAATATAGTGAAAACCAAGAAATATTGCTATCTATCTCCATAACTCTCGCATGCTTAGCATTATATTTATTTAATTCATTTTATTCTACAATCTCTCTTGAAGGGGCATCGAAGAATCGAACTCAAGACCTCTTGCACCCAAAGAGAGAATCATACCACTAGACCAAATGCCCTTGTTATGTCATTTAAAACATATGTATGAATCCTTGGGCCTAGGTATTAAGGTCGTATTTTGTCGTATTGCAGGAAACACAAGAAGTCCTCGATGTGCTTGAACTGAATCCTTGGATGTAGAATGTGTCTTGGAGAACAAAACAATAACATAATAAGAACAAAGAACTTTCTACTAGACCTAATTAAGATTTGGATAGGCATACTTACTGAAAGTGGGAAACATGAAATGATATTAAGAGCATTATCATTACAGTTTTAATCGACTTAATTTTTGTTTTTCTTCTTTTCTTTTCTTTATTTCCTAAGATGGTAAGTATAAAACCATGGGATGTAAAGAAAGACTTTAGGTTATTGCTGAATGGCCAAGCCATTGCGAACATGCTTAAGTTTTGATATCTCTTTTCTAATTCCTTTATGTCAACTTTGTTGCCCAACAATTGGTGTAGAGAAGTTAAGAGGTATGTTTGAAAATTAAAATAATAGGAACAACAAGTTTATATAAATATGAAGTCCTTGGATAAGAAAAGATTTAGACATAGGGGAATTTGAGGTTGCACCCTAAGCGAGGGTCGTACCACTAAACCAAATGTCTTTTCTTAAATACCTAATATTTTTAGTTTCTACTCACATATATTTTTCTCTGAGTGGTTGGACGGCTATAAAATGAAAAGTTGATGGTCTAATATTTTACATGTAAGTAAGGCATGTTATATTGAATTGTTATAACATACAAGGGTTATCAAATAAACCAACAACCCAACAAAGGAAACTGACTAATCAATTTGGGTTGGATTGATTCACTTCAGTTCATCAGTTTGTTTGATTTAATTCTTCTATTTTGCCTTGTATGACAACAAAATAAAGTTGTATTGAATTCACCTTAGTTTCATTCCTGACAAACTCATATGAAACATAATTGCATTAATAGTACTCAGAGTTGGAGTCTATAAGTATTTCATGAACCTAAGTGCAAATTATGCTTCATTAAAGATGAGATAAACTTCAGTTAAGTAACGGAACTTTAAATTACTTCATGTGGAGCTTCAATTACTCTATGCTAGTTACAATCTTTAGGATTGACTAATTGGATACGAGTTCATTGATTTAGGGAAATTTTTTAGTAATTATCAACTACAACTTATGTTTTCAATTTTTTAGGCCATAATTTAGGTAGTTGGTGTTATGAGTTGTAAACTTGTTTCTTTGCATAATATGGATTTTGTTGAACTGTTATTACGGATAAGATGGAGAAAGAAATTGTCTTTGAAATGACTAATAGAACTAGGTTCATCGTTGTTGCCTTTTAACTGTGATTTTGCAAAAAGCTTAACTAATATAAACTATCATGCCACAACAACTTTAAGGTAAACCAAGAATATACCTTATACATCATTCAAGATGGCAATAAAATGGAGTTAAATTGAACCGACTTTAGTTTCATGGTTGGCGTGTTCAAGATAAAGCATAATTGTATTTATGATATTGAGCTTCGAGTCTATAAGATTTTAATGATCTTAAGAGAAATTCCTGTTTTATTAGAGGAGACCAACTTTATTTAAGGTACTAGGAGTTCAAACTGGCTTAAGAATTGCGTGCCTGCTCATTTTATCCATGTTCTCCACTTCCTCCCATTTCCTCCTCTTCCTCCATCACATTCTTTATTTCTCTCCCCATTTCTCAATCTCCAACTCATTCTTTCTATATCCCTAACCAATGCGGATTTGAATAAAGAAGGAGAAAAAGAAAGAGAGAGAAGGAAGTCGGTATGGATTTAGCTTTGGAACTAGACATCGATGGGTATGATCTAACGAACATCAATACAAAAAATTTAGTGACTTCTCTTTGGACCAACCAGGTAAGTGGTGTTACTATTGGCTTGGTTGGATGAATTGTATGAGGTATTAAACATGCGTCCTCTGTAGCCCCTCCACGTGTCGGATTTTGTGAGTGTTTGACATGTATTATGTTATGTTATGTTGTAACACGAGTTCAAATGAGGATTAATTTCTCAATTTTTTTTTAAGTTCAAATTCTTAGGAATTTATTGAGAGATTTAGAGACCGAATTTAAATATGATATGGAAGAAAAAAATAGTTACAAAAATTTTAAAAACTAATTAAAAGTATAAAAGAAAATAGTAAAAAAAAATAGGAAAATCTAGGGTAAAATTTTCATTTTAACCCATCTTTCCTACGTAGGGGACAGTAAAATTGCTAATTAGAAATCGCTAATTAGGTTTGATATCAGAGCAGCCAGATTTTATATTATACAGATTTTTTCTTAGGATAAAGAGTCGTATATCTCTATGACTCAGCTCAATGACACGTCTCGCCGTGATCAAGTAAGCAATCTAACCCTAAGCAATCTAATCAATGGAATTTTGGTACTAGAAATGATGAAACTGGAGATGGTTTCCAAACGTCTATATGGATCATTTTCAATCGCACTTTCTTTGGTTCTCTGGTAGCCTTTGTGAAGCTAACTCGTTTATATTTTTCCATAGGCAGCTCTCAGAAACACCCATATCAATATATTACTCGTGTATAGAGTTCACCCTACAGTGGTGTATAGGGTTCCAGATTTTGTGTCATGCTACCACCATGACACTCTTCACAATCTTCCCTAAACTCTTTCGAAACTTGGCTGCAAAACCTGTGCTATCCAACTGACCAATAGAGATCAAATTCTTCTTGAGATCAGGAATATATTTGATATCCTATAATGTCCATTCATTTCCTGCTAGAGTTTGTATGCAGACATCTCTCTTCCCTTCAATCTCCAACGTTTTGTTGTCGGCAAGATACACCTTCCCAAAATTTCCTTATTTGAAATTTTGAAACAATTCCTTACATGAAGATAAATGAAACGAAGCAACTGAATCTAAAATCCATAATTCAATTGGGCTGTTCACGCTAGGAAGTAGAGCATCCTTATATCTTTTGCTGAATAGATAGAATCATTGTCATCTTCAAATTTGTGATTTTGTTTTTCTTCAATTTTGTACTATATGTCCGAAAGTGTCATTTTTCTCCACGTTTGGTTTGTTTGGAGTTTTTTTTCGGTTCCTTGATTTTGATCGCCCATGTTTGTTTGGGCTCTTTGATTTACTTCGTTCGCTTCGATCAACACTAAGAGCATTGCCTGATGAATCTCCATTTTCCATTTGGGAATATTTTCGCTGACATCTCGAATTTCATCAAACTTCAGTTTATCAGATCCTCGTGAACTGTTGATTGCAGCAACAACAGTATACCACGACTCGGGTAAAGATGACATCAAAATCAATGCTTTAATTTCATTTTTGAACATAATTTCCACCGAGCTCAATTGACTTTCAATCACGTTGAACTAATTTATATGATTTGCAACAAAGCTACCTTACGACATTTGTAGATTAAACAACCTCTGCATCAAATACACTATAACACCCCAAAAATGAAGGAAAGACACCTATGCAAGACACAAAGGATCCATGGAAAGAAATTGTTTTGGATTAAGCAAGGAAAGGGGTCTTAGTAAGTCATTTCTAGACCTTAGGAAGTAATATTAAGGACTTAAGACTTTTGGAGAAGGATTGAGAATGAAATCGTAAGCGAAAAGGACGGAAAGGTCATTTTTCCAATTATCAAGGATCTTTGTAGATTTTTAATTCCTTATCTAGAAGGAATTTCAAGATGGTCAAGAAGGGAAAAATGGCCAACAGGGATGAAGAATTTTTAGGAAAAATTATGGATTATTAGAGAAAATAATAATAAAATATTCTGAAAGTGGCAAATTACAAAATACCCTTGAAGTTAAGGATAATTATGGATTTGCCATTCTGCTAAAAAATTAGAACCTTCACAGTACCTTCTGCACAAAATTCTTCGAATCTCGACTCTCAGCCGTTGGATCTCCTCCAAACCTGGATATGTTTTAGAACTCACGGATCATAACATCCAACGGCTAGGATTCAAAACGAAAGTTGGCGAGTCTCTGATCGGAGTAGATATTTTCGACGAATTTTTCAGAAAGTCCAATTGATAATTCACGACGATTCTGGAGCTCCCAATGTCTGTTTAAGTTTTCCCTATAAATTATGAAGTTGGGGCAATCGTTTGGAACAAGAATCGAGCAAGTTCGAGCTCCCAATCATTGGCAATAAGTGTTTAGATTTTCGGTCTCCTACTCTCGGGTTTCTTCTAAATTCGAGAGCAATTCTCCACCATTTCCTTTCAAACTTGTTCCTATAACTTCTAAATAAGATTACCCACAAGTTTTATGAAGGAATAGAGTCCTGAAAGTGCCTAGAAACAATTCTCCCAATCCAATCTGCCATTAAAGAGCTTCAAGGAAAACTCAAAATTCCAATCCAAGGATGTACAAGTATTCTTCAAGAAAGGATGACCCCAATAGGTTTCTGCACCTCTAGAGAATGTTTCTATAGAAGACCACGAAGAGAAATAACCTCAGGACTGTTCCCAATTAAAGAAAATCTGTTCCAGGTTCAAATTGGGGGTAAGTGTCGAATTCCTATCTACAGCCTCTTTTCCTTCAAATTAAGGATTCCTCTAGCTTCATAGGAAGAATTCGAGTAACTTTTCTGAAGGAATGGAGAGCTGAAATGTCGTAGAATAAGATACCCAAGAGATTGAAAATCGGAGGTGTCGGGTAACTTGCAGATCGAGAGTGGTTTCTCAAAATTAATATCCCACACTCAAAGTCGTTCCTCCAAACCAATTCCTTTATCTTGAGGGAATAATAAGAAAGAGGTTTCGTGAAGAAATCGAGCCTCGAAAACCCCAAGAATCAGCTACCCAATAAGAAATTCTATGTTTTTTACTCGGGCGAGAAATCATATTTTGGATGAACTTTGGAAGCAAATATCTTAGGCTACGATCCATGAAAAGGTATGAAATCAATCTCTAGCTCTTCTTTGTAATACCGTCATTAAGTTTTATGAAGGAATCGAGGGGAGAAACAGCGTGATAGGAGTTGGGGAGGGCGCGTCTAAGTAGCCACCTTGGACTTTTTGTTAAGAAATACTTGTAGGGATCCCTTGGATTTTAATATGAACCCTAAACCAAGTATGAAATTAGGATCTATGAAAGAAAAACCCTAGGAACCGTAAGTTAAGACCTTGAACCAAATAAATTGCTCGGGATTTACGTAACGTTAAAATAACCCACTAAATGAACTCTGCTGTCTATGAAATTTTAAGGCTGAGGATACTATAGCATGTTGAGGTTATATATGAAGTTTGTTAGTCATTGGATAAGGATAAGTAGGTAAACCAAGAAATGGTGCAAAATGACCATAATGCCCCTAAGGACATCTACCTACGGTTCATGACCTAGATGACATCCAAACGCTATGAAACCCTGAAGTAGATCTTATTTTATGATGTTTGATGATTTAGTGAAGTTTGAAAAGCGATTGGAACACGTTAAGTAGCAAAACAAAGAATTAGGTGTAAAATGACCAAAATGCCCCTAGGACTACTTAAGAGATTTCAAGGTCTATACGTGCTTCAAATGATTTGCTACTTCTTATAAGGTCGATTATGAAGGACATGAAGATAAGTTTAAGGTTTCAAGTTGATTGGAGTAAGTTTGGAACCTAAACCAAGTTAGGATCCAAGAAACACATAAAGGAAACACCACAAGACTTTAGACTCTTCTAGAATCCTCTAAAGAACTCCCTAGGAATCTATGGCCTTCTAGAAAAACTTACACTAAGATGGGTTCATATGGTTACAAATACAAGTTACAACTTATGCCTCAAGAAATTAAGGACCTTAGAAAGTTAAAAGATTAAGAACCAAGAACAACAACACACAAGCTTTACAACTACCCAAGTAAGAAGAATGCTAGGTACCACTCAAGGACGAGGGACTAAGGTCCCCAAACTCAGAAACAGAAACTTAAGAATGCTAGGTAATACTCTAATCATGTCCAAAGTGACCCATGACCTCCCACCAAGCAATGCCCAAGAATTCTTCTTCTAGGTGGGATGCCCTGCACCATGTTTCCTTTGCAGGATGTCATGCCTCAAGTTTCCTTCACCTAGAAGAGATGCCCTACAGACTTGTAGGATGCCATGTTTAAGTATGCACCGAGCAAGTGACCTTTACAGTCTATTAAGGGGAGTAGTCTAAAGTTACAGAGGAACAAGAAGAGAGTACGTTACCTTAGCCACGAATCAAGAACCTCCTAAGACCTCCCATGGTACATCATGCTCATGACTTAGACTATGTTGCTTGGAACGCATGAAGCCTTGAGCGTAGCTTAAACAAACTATATTATAGGGCAAGCCCTTGATGCAGTATTAAGACTACATCGCTTGGAACGTAAGAAGCCTTGGATGTAGGTTTTCAGACTATGCCGCATGGAACGTATGAAGCCTTGGGCATAGGTTAAGTAGACTGTATTATGGGGCAAGCCCTTGATGCAGTATTAAGACTACATCGCTTGGCACGTAAGAAGCTTTGGATGTAGGTTTTCAGACTATGCCGCTTGGAACACATGAAGCCTTGGGCATATGATTAAGCAGATCGTATCGAAGGGCAAGCCCTAAGATTCGGTAAGACTACGTCGCCTGGAACGCATGAAGCCTTGGACGTAGGTTAAGGCTATGTCGCTTGAAACGCATGAAGCCTTGGACACAGGATTGTCAGTTACATGTCTAGTGCCGTAAATCCTAGGGGGAGTGTCTTGGAGAACGAATCAAGAACAAAACAAGAACCAAGAAAGTACCAAGAACAAGAGAAAGATCAAGGAATAGAACAAGGATCAAAATCCTAGTTCTAAGGACAAGAATCAGGAACAAAGAACCAAGAACCAAAAACCATAGTACTAAGACCCTTAAAGGAAAACCATGGTTTTAGGATTCAAGGACCAAGGTTCTCAAGAAAGATCAAGATAAGAAACCCAAGTCAAGAACAAAAATTAGAGGGCCTAAGTACTTACAACAAGAAAAAGATCAAGAACAAGCAAGAATAAAGAATGTGGTACCCTAGCATATCAAGGACACGATTAAGAGCCAACAAGTAGGCTACTTACTGAGTCTTGTACTCATTCCTTACTCTCCATTTTTTTTCCAGGTGATAAGGAGCTGGTCGAGAACGGAAGCGGATTCTGGAGCAGGTGCCATAGATAAACCTCACCCGTCGTCTTCAACCCTTTGTTTTAAAATGTTTTGTGTCTGTTCCTTATTTTGTGTTTTAATCATTACGTCGTATTTTAAATTAGTAATGTGCGCGCACTATTTTGGTATAATGAAAATTATGTTATAAATTTTAATGGTTTTATCAAGAAGGAAAAATTTACCCACCTTTTTGAGTCATCGTGTCAGCACGGTCCTTACATACACCTTGTTCATAGCCGATGGATTTTCGAAAATATTTTACAACACCTTTAATAGGCCTGATGTCGTCTTCTCTTTGATGAGGTTGAACGTCATGCTTCTGGACAGCTTCAACTAAATCAACCCTCTATGATCATGGTATCCGGCTTCACCCCCAAAAGAGGTTTCTGAAGATCTTTCTGGTACAGATAATCTTCAATCTGCATCTTCTAGAAACTTATATCGAATCCATCAAACTTTTCAATTCCAGTCTTTGAACTTTCCATATTCACAGATCATGGCGAATCTTGCCTCGCTCTGACACCAGTTGTTAGGATCACACAACAACGCACACACTCGATCGAAATGAACAAGAAAAACATGATAGTGAAAATGTAAGGAGAAATATTGACTAAAAGTTTTGTATTAATGACTTCAGGTATGCAAATAAAGGATATGAAGAATGAGAAATGTACATTTTGAAAGAATTGACTGATGGGTAAATATATGATTTCAGTTTATTACATATAGCTTTAATAGATATAACCGCCTACTATATATAAATATTTAGTATATATTTTTACTATAAATAGTCAGCCTCCATATCTAACTTGCACAAATACTAAGTTTGTAAGGAGGGTGGGAAGAAAAATAAGCCAATGGAGGCTTTCAATTTCTTAATGCAACTTTTAGCCAAGAATTCTGAAAATCGCGAAATTACTCATCCATAATGAATATCATCCTTTTAAACCAATTTGTACAACTTTATGGCTATGAGAGGAAACACTTTGGTTAAGAAATCAAAGGCTAAAAGATATTGGAACGTTGGAACCCATCAGTTTACTTTCTGTAAATGTTTTAAGTTTGAAATTTAGAAATTTGAGTCCAAAATTCTTGGTCTAGAGATTGATTCATTTAATGAGCCTTATACAATTAGCTGTAGGGTAAGTTGAACATAATTGAAGAAGAAATCAAGAGGAGATGATGTCTCAATCGTTCAAACTACAAGCATCTTAGAATTAATTTTCTTGGTAAGTTCATTATCAAGCTGGAGACTTGGTAAGTTACATGCCTAGTAGTAATGGAGTCTAACCTGACTTGGTAAATTTTCTTGGAATTAATTTTCTAGGTAAGTTACATGCCTAGTAATAACGGAGTCTAACATGACGATCATTCAGACAAACATCCACCAACCAAGAGGGGTGAAAATGATGACGATAGTACAATTGAGAAAGAATCTTAGCCATGATGAATCTACGCTTGTTGCCATTGTTGTATTTGAAAAGGGGAGCTCGAGTGAACCAACCCACTACATGGAATACCACGACGCAAAACAAGAAGGTTAGATAATGGGTTTATTCTCACCCGGAGAGATAAATCACAAGATTAGTTTTAAATCTGGATAGGTATGTCAATTGAAAGTGAAACACAAAATGATGTTAAGAGCAAACATTCTCTTCCGAGAGGAGTGAATTGGGTTATTCTTGGTTATCAAACTCGAGACCTCTCGCACCAAAAGCAAGAATCATACCACGAAATCTGGATAGCTAGCTAAATTCTATGAAAGGCTAAATGACTTGTTAACAGTCAAGTTTATTAGACCTGCAGAGGCTCTTGCAATGATCACTCAAATGCTGGGCAAAGACACCAAGCCAACGCCTCTATTGGAGAAGGAAGAAAAAAAACAAGTCACTGAAGCAACACATGTTCACACAGAAATACCAGATGGATGAAGAGAAGGGTCAGTCGGAAGCGTCAACAACAACAATTTCAAGAAAAATAGAGAGTTTATATAAGTTAACGTCATATCAACTTCAAGTTCAAAGCAACAAGAACCAAAGACTGGTGCAAAAATACTATGGACTAGTCGAAGTTATCCACAAGATTATGAAGACATCATATAGGATCCAATTGCTCTTATGGATGCGGACTAACCTTGTTGTCCACGTCAGTAACTTGAAACATTATTATTTTGACCAAGAAGACATCAAGCAGAAGCAGGTGGTATGACGTCATGCAAAGAAGAAAGATTTTCATGCGAAGAAAGTAGGGAAGACACCAACAGAGAAGACATGAAGAGTCAACGAATCGAGAAGTGATTTTTAATAGCTCCTAGTAGATTGGAAGAGACTCCTCATTCTGAGATCAGCTGGAAGCGCATCGAGAGACCTAAAGTCAGCCTCGTCCTACAATGCTGAGTATATGAAGAGTTGTTTGATGTAGATATCAATAAATTGTGTGGGGACAGATGTCACGGTCACGATTGCCCATGGCGTGTTGTCTATGGCTGCATGTCTCAGCAATTTTTGTAAATAATTTGTTGTCCAAGGCGGCATGCTCATTCCAAACCTCTTTTACTTGCTTTCATGTTAGATAGGTCTTTACCATTATTGTTGTGCCACTAGGGTGTATGACTAGTCACCAAAATCATATCTACACCCTCACGGACTAAAATTTCCCAAAATGTATTATAGGTCTTTACCATTATTGTTGTGCCACTAGGGTGTATGACTAGTCATCAAAATCATATCTACACCCTCCTGTACTGAAATTTCCCAAAATGTATTATAGGAGAATGTGACTAGTTTCTTCCAAATGTGACTCGAGCATACACTGCTGTTGTCCATGCAGTTTGAATTTTGCATAGTTGACTTGTTCGTCGAGTCGCATAATCATTGTCTCACTGCTGAAAGAATCTCAAGTCCTCATAGTCCTCATGGAATGATTGGAAGAGGTTTCGAGTCTTCTATTCTTCTTCTTTTTTTTTTTTTTTTTTTATAAACATCCATGTGAATTATTTCTTTATTCAATTTGATATAATTGTTGGGAGCATTTCGAAAATCGAACTCGAAACCTCTCGCACCAAAAGCGTGAATCATACCACTAGACCAAATGCCCTTGTAGTTAGGGTCAAGGGTGTAATGCCTTTGAAGTTAGGGTCGAGGCTCTATCAAAATTCTGCAAAAATAAATGGTACTACCATCATCTTCTTTTGCAAGACTTTGTCAAGCCCTCATGGAATAATTTGAAAGTGATATCGTTTCCAAGATTGGAAGAGAATCTTACCTACACAATTATAAATTATAAATTATAATTAAAAAGATATATATATATAGCTTCTTCTTCCTTTTTTTTTTTCAAACATCTTTATTTCTTTGTTCAACTTGATATAATTGAAAGGGGCATTTCGAGAATCAAACTCGAGACCTCTCGCACCCGAAGCGAGAATCATACCACTAGACCAAATGCCCTTGTAGTGAATCTATCATTTTTAGTTCCTAGTCCATATGTTTTATGCGCCTCTATATTTAAAATTTATCCACATGTTTTTGTGCTTTAGAACCTACCTTGTACGTTTGAGATTATGAATGACTCCGCTCAAATTATTTTGGTTGAAGCTGCATTGCCACTAAAGCATGTGTGCATTCCTTTGGGATTTACTTCGTCCCTTTCACAATTTTACTACGTTGAGAATTCTTTGCGACCATTTAACAATAGTTATAATGGGATTGCTATCTCATGTTAGAAAAACCCTACCATTTAACAATATTTATAATGGGATTGCTATCTCATGCTAGAAAAAACATGCGAGTAAATGTAATCTCAAATTAGAATCATAATGATATGACCAATCTCACTATTGCCATATGACCTCTCACACCCTAAGCAAGAATAATACCACTAGAATAATACCACTGGACGAAATTCGAACATCTATCATACATTTTTAGCTCTCACTTGATATGATTTTTTCATCTATCATTTTTAGCTCTCAGTTGATATGATTTTTTCATGACCAATCTCACTATTGCCATATGACCTCTTACACCCTAAGCAAGAATAATACCACTGGACGAAATTCGAACATCTATCATACATTTTTAGCTCTCAGTTGATATGATTTTTTCATCTATCATTTTTAGCTCTCAGTTGATATGATTTTT
Organism: Cucurbita pepo subsp. pepo; assembly: GCF_057944985.1. Lineage (NCBI taxonomy): Eukaryota > Viridiplantae > Streptophyta > Magnoliopsida > Cucurbitales > Cucurbitaceae > Cucurbita > Cucurbita pepo. Next base: position 10,939,965 of record NC_141800.1, on the reverse strand, counting down.
TCATCTATCATTTTTAGCTCTCAGTTGATATGATTTTTTCTCTCAAGTTTGAAATCTATATTTCTTGGGAGCTGAGGGGCTCAAAGCATTTTGTTGAGGTCCGTCTTTTTGTATAGGTGGAAGTTCAAAGCATTTTGTTGAGGTCCGTCTTTTTGTATAGGTGGAAGTTCAAGGATTTAACGGAAAGAAAATCATCAACCCTTTACAATCAATACACGGAATTCTTAATTAATAAACTTTATTTGATCTTCATATAAATTGTTAATATTGTTAATATAATCAATCATGTAAAGTAAGACTAATTGGAGATGCATGGTAACGATCCCAAGAATTGAACTCGAGACCTCTCGCACCCAAAGCGAGAATCATACCACTAGACCAAAAAGTACATTATCTAATATAATGAATTTATCTCTGAAAAACAACTTTAAATTTTCTACTGATCTTGCTGAGACAACTTCTTCTGTTCCAACCCTGAGTGTTATCTCGCCTTCTGCAAACACTCTCCAGGAACTAGTTTCTTGAAAAAACAGAACAAATATGATTAGTGGCCCCTGAATCCAGTATCCAGGTTAAGTGATCATACTCTACTAAATGTATTTCTACAACTAGTAAATCATATTTACCTTGTTGTGCCTTTTCGGCTTTCTTCTCTGCAAGGTATTTTGGGCAGTGACTTTTCTCGTGCCCGTTTTTATTGCAATGGAAACATTTTCCATTATCTGCATTTTGAACCTTAAGTTTGTGGTCGGTAGAAATCTTATCTTTCCCCTTACCCTTTTTGTCAAATGCAACCCAAACTATTCGGTTTGCATTTCAGCAGGGGTCTAGGGGACATTCCGTAGTTAAAACAAACCTCAAATCTGTTGGGTTTTATGTCCTAAAACTCATAGTTTGTAAACAAAAACATATTCTATTTTCAATAATGTTATTATTGTTGTTTATTCAGTAAAGATTGTTATTGAATAAAGTGAACTTTACGATCATTAATCTAAATCCAATAAACTAAGAACACTCTGGCTATAGTATGATTACTTGAACTATATGTAGAGACATAAGAGTGGATCAAGTTCTAGTAGATATAGTCAAAATGATCTATAGTATAAGGATAAGGCTGAGTACCTTATTCTAGGGACACTATGGATGCGGCCCACTTTTGTATATGATATAAACAATGTGATCACTAAATTGTACATGTGGAGACATGTGAGTGGGGGCGTCCTATTCAATGAGTATTGCATAAGATCGGACCATGAAGAAAACCACTCTCACTTTATAATGTCGTTTACTGTTGAGACTGATTTTCTTTTCATTCGATAACCTAGGTAACTCGGTTTTAATCCTGAGCTAACCATGAACTTCTTTTTATTCGGAATTATCCTTAGATTTGCATGGGTGAGAATGGCTCTAGTTCGCCGACTCAATAGGCCTCCCATTTCAGGGGTAAGACTGGGTGAATGGCTGGGGACGTGGGGTGCAAGATGGAATTCACTCCTACCCACTTTTAGGGATAGAAGAGAGTTAGTTCCCTTAAGCACTGACTCCAGGTCTTGAACGAGGGGCCCCACCCTCTCATTAGCCTGAGAGGGATTCGGTTTACTAGTTGGACCACAAACAAATTGTTTATTAGAGGATCAGTGAGACATAAGGAACAAGAAGTAACTTTGGGGGTAAAACGGTAAATTGACCCAGCTCTAGTTACAAACAACCTGTGAAGGATCAACTTACTAATCATGGTTATATCAAATGGACAGAAATATATCTATAGTGAGGGGAGTGCAACTACTAGGCTATAGTGGAGTGTCCTAGTAGTTAACGAATGTTGGTTAACAAGGTTAATGAGTTTAACCGGTTAATCTTGGATCGTTGGAGCCCATGATCTATAGGTCCATTAAGTCCCTCTGCTAGCTCATATCGGACTAAACCATAGAACAGTGTGACGAGTGAGTTCGAAGTGTTCGAATTCAAATTAGGGAATATGCGCTACATATATACAATATATTTAACCGCATTTTTGTTTTATTTACGAATTAAACAAAAAGAGAGAATCTGAGATATGTAAATAAAATTTAAATATCTTAGTCAATTATGTGTCGGAATTGATTGGGATTGACATTTGAATTAATATTAAATATTAATTAAATAGTTCAATTCATCATTTAATGTTACTTTAATTTGAAATTCATTATTCAAATTAATTGTTGAATTAAAATGAAGAAAGTCAAAATGTTACTCCATTTAATGGAAAATTCCATGTTAGTGGAATTTTGAGGTGTCAAAATTTGGTTTAACCAAACTTGCATGCTTCCCAAATAAACCCCACAAGTTTGAGTGGAATTTTAAGTGTCAAGATTTGGTTAACTCAAACATGCATGCTTGCCACATAATCCCAAACATTTGAGTGGAATTTTAAGTGTCAAAATTTGGTGATCTCAAATTTGCATGAACATGCAAACATGACTCTTTAAATAGAGTGATCACTGTATATGGAAGGTCTTCTTCTTCCTAGTGAAAAACCTTGAGAAAAACCTTTCACAACACTCTCTTCACATATACAAAATCCCTCCCAAGTTTAGTCACTCACCGGATTCCACAATCCCATTCTAAGGCCGGAGGATAATGGAGAAGACACTAGTGGTGGTTCGAAACCGGTTCGTGAGGAAAAAGGAGTTTGAACTACAAAAGGTTAGTAAAGGAATGTCTTGCCTTAACTTGAAAAATGTAGTAGCAGATGGCTTTAAAGCAATACTACCCCACTATTTCTGTGGGTTTTATTTATTTATTTATTTATTTTATTTAATTAATTAATTAATTAATTAATGTATTATTATTATTATTTTAACTATTTTTATAATTATTTTTATTTGTTTATTTCTTTATTTATTTTTGGGCTATTACATGAACCCTCCAAATTTGTGTTGTGGCAGATTAATATTAGAGCACTCAAATTTTAGATTATATAGATTTTACTTAGAATAAAAAGTCGTATATCTCTATGACTTAGTTGGATGACACGTCTCGCCACGATCAAGTAAGCAGTCTAACCCTATTTCGAAGTATATGATATGTTTTAAAACTGGTATGAATTTATTGTATGTTTGAGTTTCGTGGTAGTTATAAAATGTCCTTGTACATTAAAGAGGGAATGTTAACCATATGACAATACTGGATCAAAGTTATAGTGTTTAGATATGGTGAGGAGGAAAAGAGTGTGTTAAGAATGAGAAATAGAAATAGAATTGGAATCGAAAGTATGATCTTCATTCAGGTTTACCACGTTTAAATAGGATACAAACTATCAACTAAAACCTAAAAATAGAAAAAAAATATATAACTAACTAAATCTTGTAAATAAATAAAATATAGGGTTAATCAAATCTATAAACTCCCTAAATATCTCAGATATATTCTAACTAATTATTAAAATATATCTCCAAAATATCCTCTTAATACTCCCCCTCAAGTTGGAGAGTGTATGTCGATCACACTCAACTTGTCCTTCAAAAAGTCAAACTGCTGTCTTCCCAAAGCTTTAGTAAAAACATCTGCCAATTGCATTTTGGTCGAAACATAACACGGTTTGATGATTCCAGCTTGTAACTTTTCTCGAACTATATGACAATCTATTTCAATGTGTTTTGTACGTTCGTGAAAAACTGGATTGGATGCTATATGTAATGCTGCTTGATTATCACAATATAATAATGCTGGTTCGGACAGTGGAACATTCAAGTCTTGAAGAATGTATCTTAACCAAGTTAACTCTAAACAAGTATTTGTCATAGCTCGATACTCAGTTTCTGCTGATGATCTGGACACATTAGTCTACTTTTTAGACTTCCAAGAAATAATTGAATTTTCGAGGAAAATGCAGAACCCAAAAATAGACCGTCTGGAAGTTCACCACCCTAGTCAGAATCGCAATATGCTTGTAATCTTAAATTGTTTTCAGATGGCAGTAGGAGTCCTTGACCAGGAGTGCCTTTGATGTACCTCAGAACTCGAAGAGCTGCCTCCCAATGTGGTTTTCTTGGTTCATGCATAAATTGGCTAAGCATACGAACTGAATAAGCTATGTCAGGCCTAGTGACGGTCAAATATATTAATCTGCCAATCAACCGTCTATATTTACTTGGATCATTCAACTTCTCTCCTTCAGTTAAAGAAAGTTTCAGATTTTGATCCATAGGAAATTTGTTTGGACGTGCTCCTGTAAGACTTGTGTCTTGAAGGATGTCTAGAGCATACTTCATTTGAGACATAAAAATTCCTTTTCTAGATCGAGAAAATTCAATGCCTAGAAAATATTTCAAATTTCCTAAATCTTTGATAAGAAATTTCTGGAGTAAACTAGTCTTGAGATATTGAATTTCTTTGAGATCATTGCCTGTCAACAGAATATCATCCACATAGATTAGAACTGCAGTGAAAGAAGTACCTTTACTCTTAGTAAACAAAGAGTAATTTGCTTTAGACTGAGTGTAGCCTGCATTTTGTATAGCTGTAGAAAATATGGAGAACCAATTGCGAGAAGCCTGTTTTAATCCATAAAGAGATTTATGGAGCCGACATACTGTATTCTCCCCCTGTCGGCGAAGACCTGGTGGTAAAGACATATAAACTTCCTCGTCTAGATTACCATGGAGAAAGACATTTTGAACATCCAACTGATGGGTGAACCATTTTCGGGCAGCAACAATAATGAGTAAGCAACGAAGTGTAGTAAGTTTCGTTGAAGGGGAAAATGTTTCTGTGTAATCAATACCTTCAACCTGAGTGCATCCCTTTGCTACAAGTCGAGCTTTATAACGTTCAACAGAACCATCAGAGTTGTATTTAATTTTGTACACCCAACGACAACCAATAGCTTTATAACCAGGTGGTAGAGGAACGAGAGACCATGTATGATTACGTTCCAAAGCTGCAATTTCATCATTCATAGCCTGCTGCCATAACGGGTCGCCAACTGCCTCGTCATAGGTTTTAGGTTCTGTCTGGGATGTAATAAGAGCTAGAAAAGCACGTTGAGTAGGAGAAAAATGAGAGAATGAAAGGTAATGATGAAGGGGATACCTGGTGCCAGTGCCGGGACTCGAGCTAGAGGTTAAATGATTGGCTCCAGAAGACATCTCATAATTCTTATGCCAAGCTGGAGGCTGTTTAGTACGAGTAGAATGTTGGAGTGGAGCTGATGTATCAGGTGGGATAGGATTGGAATTAGTGGGCGAATCTGGAGAAGATGGAGGAGACGACGAAGTAGTAGGTGAAGGGATAGGAGGTGAAGGAGGAATAAGAGGTGAAGAAATAGAAGGTGGAGGATGGATGTTTGAGTAGGATGGATCATGAAGTGGTACAACAGGAGTCGAAGGATCTAATGTCGAAGTTTGTGAAGCTAATGAAAAAGAAAAATCATCTTCACAAAATTTAACATCACGACTGATAATGAATTTGTGAGATTGCATGTCATACAACTTGTAACCTTTATGACCACAAGGATATCCTACGAAAACACAAGGAATTGCCCGAGGTTCAAATTTTTGCTTAGGATGTACTATAGTTGCATAACATTTACAACCAAAAACTTTAAGATGATGAAATGTAGGTGGTCGTTTGTAGAGTGCTTCAAAGGGTGTCTTGTTAGATAACAATGGTGATGGCGTTCTATTTATAAGATAAACAGCCGTTCAAATGCACTCTCCCCAAAAATTAAGTGGAACCTGTGACTGAAAAAGAAGAAACCTAGCTACATTTAGGATATGGCGATGCTTACGTTCTACGACTCCATTTTGTTGTGGAGTATAGACACAAGTGCGCTGAAATTCAATACCACAAGAAGTAAAGAATGGTTGCAAAGATAGGAACTCAGTCCCATTGTCTGATCGAACTATCTTGATAGTAGTATGAAATTAAGTTTGAACGAATTTAACAAAGTTCATTAACAAATAAGGTACTTCTGACTTATGTTGCATTAGAAAAACCCAAGTACATCGAGTAAAATCATCAACAATAGTGAGAAAAAAACGCAAACAAGAATGGGTAGGAATTTTATGTGGTCCCCAAACATCACAATGTATCAGATCAAAGGCAGAATGAGTTGTTATTGAACTTCTTGGGAAAGACAACCTAGTTTGTTTTGCTAACGAGCAGATACTACAATTATGAGAGCATTATTAAGATGCAATTGATCAGCTAGAAATTTAAAACAAGAAAAAGAAGGATGACCTAGGCGTAAATGCCACAAATCAGATGACTGAGATACTTGATGACCTGAAGATTTGATTGGAGATGAAGAAATATGATAGAGACCTCCAAATTGTTTACCCGAGCCAATCATCTTCTCCGTCGCCAAGTCCTGCATAACACAAGAATTAGGATAGAAGGTGACATAACATTTCAAGTTATTGGTAAGTTTGCTGATCGACATTAGGTTTAAATTGAATGAAGGCACACATAAAACGTTGTTTAATTTAAGGTTAGGGCTAAGGGAAATATTGCCAGTATGTGACACACGTGCTGTCTCTCCATTAGGCAAATTTATTGTAGACATGATGGTAGCCTTTGGTTCAGTCATAACATAAGATTTTGATACTATATGATTTGTAGCTCCACTATCGAGAATCCATGAATTAGAACAAGCAGAGTTAATAGATAATGTAGATATGGGAAACAAACCTGCAACATTGATGTGATTGTCAGAATTACCAGAAGGGTGATGATTGATTGTAGATAAGGCTTGTGCTATCTGTCGTAATTGCTCAGAAAAAGAAATTTGGAATGGAATTAGGTGACTATTCTTCTGTATTCAACTGTGAAACATCGGCCATATTTGCAGATGATCGATATCCATGATTATTGTGTTGATTGACTTGTCTTGTCCTTCCAGAATTATTTTTCTGTCAACACCAATCTTCTGTATGGCCCCTTCTATCACAAAACTTACAGTGAAACTTAAGAATTCGACACTCATTGCTTGTATGACCACTTTTATTGCAGTGTTCACACGATTTTTCCTTGGTGAATTTTGAATATATTGTTTTCTTCTACACTGCTGATGCAATCGAGAAATTCTCAGTAGGTTCAGAAGTTACCTGACGCTGCATCTCTTCTTGTACAAGTAATGAATAGGCTTGCCTCACATTAGGTAATGGAGACATCATCAATATGTTAGATCTCACCATTTTATAAGACTCATTGAGCCCCATGAGAAATTGCATCAACTTGTCTTCTTCGCGTTGATCAATATGTATTTGACGTTGATTACAGGTAAATGGTGTGCGGTACGCTTCCAGCTCATCCCAGAGTGCTTTGAGCTTGGTGAAATATGTTGACAGTGCCATGGTTCCTTGTGACATCGTTGCTATCGAGTTTTGTATTTGAAAAATTGCTGGAGCATTCTTTTGTGAGAATTGATCGTGAAGATCAACCCACACTTGATGAGCTATCTTGGCGTGAATAGTGCCTTTAGCGATATCTGCTTCAACGGAATGAGTTAACCAAGATATTATCATACTGTTGCACTAATCCAGAGTTCGAATTCAGTTGAATTTGCATCTTGGGACGGTTCCTCAATTGTGCCATCAATGAAGCCAATTTTCTTCTTGGCAATAAAAGCATGCATAACTGATTTACTCCAGGATTGGTAATTTGCTCCATTTAATTTGATTGGAACAAGTGAATATCCTGGTTGATCAGAGTGATGAATATAGTAAGGATGTGTTAAATCAACATCCGAAATTTTGAAGCTGGATTTGGCTGATTCCGCCATAAAGGAAATTTTGATATTTAAGAACACCAAGATCGGTGCTCTGATACCATGTTAAGAATGAGAAATAGAAATAGAATTGGGATCGAAAGTATGATCTTCATTCAGGTTTACCACGTTTAAATAGGATACAAACTATCAACTAATACCTAAAAATAGAAAAAAAAATATAACTAACTAAATCTTGTAAATAAATAAAATATACGGTTAATCAAATCTATACTAACAACTCCCTAAATATCTCAGATATATTCTAACTAATTATTAAAATATATCTCCAAAATATCCTCTTAATAGAGTGGCAGTGAGATATCTGAATAGCCTTAGGACAACAGAGAGTTGTTGCTGCAGAGTGCGAGACATCTAACCAATGAAATTTTGGTACTAGAAATGATGAAACTGGAGATGGTCCCCAAACGTCTGTATGAACCATTTCCAATCGCACTTTCTACGGTTCTTTGGCAACTTTTGTGAAGCTAACTCGTTTATATTTTTCCATGACGCAGCTCGCACAAACACCCATATCAATAGATTTTAGGCCTTATAAAACTTCATTCACAGCCATCATCTCATTTTTTTGAATCTCATATGTGCAAGTCTATTGACATTACTTTAAGGTGTATAAACATGATTGTTGTTACTCAGAGTGCTTCCAATTCAAGTAGACTTTAATTGAAAGCACTCTTAGCAATAGCAACCATGTTTATACACCCTACAGTGGGGTATACGGTTCCAGATTTTGTGTCATGCTACCACCATGACACCCTTCACAATCTTCCCCAAACTCTTTCCAAACTCGGCTGCATAACCTGTGCTATCCAATTGACCAATAGAGATCAGATTCTTCTTGAGATCAGGAATATATCTAACATCCTATAACGTCCACCAATTTCCTGCTAGAATTTGTATGCAGACATCTCTCTTCCCTTTAATCTCCAACGTTTTATTGTCGGCAAGATACACCTTCCCAAAATTTCCTTTTTTGAAATTTTGAAACAATTCCTTACTTGAAGACAAATGAAACGATGCAACTGAATCTAAAATCCAGAATTCAGTTGGGCTATTCATGCTACAAATTAGAGCATCCTCTGTATCTTCGGTTGAATATATAGAATCAATGTCATTTTCAAATTTGTGATTTTTCTTTTGTTCAATTTTGTACAATCTGTCCAAAAGTGTCATTTTTCTCCACAATTTCAACATTTTACGTTCGATTTATTTAGAGATTTTTCTCGATTTCTTGATTTTGATCGCTCATGTTTGTTTGGTCTCATTAATTTACTTCTCGTTTGGGAATACTTTTGCTGACATCTCGAATTTCATCAAACTTCAGTTTATCAGATCCTCATGAACTGTTGATTGCAGCAACAACAGTATACCACGACTCAGGTAAAGATGACATCAAAATCAATGCTTTAATTTCATTTTTGAACATAATTTCCACTAAGCTCAAATGCTCACAATCACGTTCAACTAATTTATATGATCTGCAACAAAGCTACCTTCAGACATTTGTAGATTAAACAACCTTTGCATCCAATACACCTTGTCCATAGCCGATGGATTTTCGTACATATTTGACAACACCTTTCATAGGCCCGATGTCGTCTTCTCTTTAATGATGTTGAACGTCATGTTTCTAGACAGCGTCAACCAAATCAACCCTAAGGCGTGACGATCCTTGAGCTTCCAGTCCTCCGTGGTCATGATATTCTACTTCACCCCCAAAAGGGGTTTCTGAAGATCTTTTTGGTCATATAATCTTCAATCTGCATCTTCTAGAAACTGATATCGAATCCATCAAACTTTTCAATTCTTGTCTTTGAACTTTCCATCTTCACATACCGTGATAATCTCACTTCACTCTATACCAGTTATTAGGATCACACAACAACGCAGACACTCGATCTAAATGAACACAAAGAACTTGATAGAGAAAATGTAAGGAGAAATATTGAGTAAAAGTTTTGTATTAATGACTTCAAGGTATGCAAAGAGAGGAGGTGAAGTATGAGAAATATAGCATTGACTAATGGGTATATATATGATTGGTGAAGTATGAGAAATATAGCACTGACTAATGGGTATATATATGATTTCAGTTTATTATATATATATAACTTTAACAATATAACCGTCAAATATATATAAATATTTAGTATATATATCTCTATCAGTTTTTTATAAATAGTTAGGTATCCGCTTCCCGCCCATATTTAGTATATATATCTCTATTAGATTTTTACTCTAAATAGTCAGCCTCTATATCCGGTTAGTTTTTTCACGCCTACTATATATAAATATTTAATAGCCTCTTAGTTTTTCCATGCCTATATATAAATATTTAATAGCGTCTTAGTTTTTCCACGCATACTATATATAAATATTGAATAGCCTCTTAATTTTTCCACGCCTACCTACTGTATGTAAATATTTAATATATATATCTCGATCAAATTTTTACTATAAATAGTCAGCCTCCATATCCAACATTCTAGAGTCAAATAGTTAGTTTTTAGCCTACTGTATGTAAATATTTAGTAGCCTGCTTAGTTTGTCTAGGCCTACTATATATAAATATTTAGTATATATATCTGTATCAGATCTTTACTATAAATAGTCAGCCTCCGTATCCAACGTTCGAGCCCAAATAGTTAGTTTTTCTACGCCTACAGTATATAAATATTAGTCGCTTGCTTAGTTTTTCTTCTACGCCTACTATATATAAATATTTAGTAGCCTGCTTAGTTTTTCTACTTTTACTCTATATAAATATTTCGTATATATATCTCTATCACATTTTTACTATAAATAGTTAGCCTCCATCCTCCGTATCCAACGTTCTAGAGCCCAAATAGTTAGTTTTTCTACGCCTACTGTATATAAATATTTAGTAGCTTGCTTAGTTTTTCTTCGACGCTTGCTTAGTTTTTCTACTCTTACTATATATATAGTTAGTTTTTCTACGCCTCCATCCTCCGTATCCAACGTTATAGTTCCCAATATTTAGTAGCTTGCTTAGTTTTTCTTCTACGCCTGCTTCGTTTTTCTACTCTTACTATATATAAATATTTAGTATCAAAAGGACTCGAGTCAGCAACATTGAAAGTAGAATGTGCTGAAAATTCTCTAGGAAGATCATTTTATATGCATTGTTATTAATTATTTCAAGGACTTGATAAGGGTAATCCCCTCTTGGATGTAACTTTGTCTTCCTTTGAGATGGGTATCGCTCCTTGTGAAAATGTATCCAAACCCAGTTATCGAGTTGAAAAATGATTTCCTTCCGTCCTTTGTTAATTCTTGAAGTAACTTTAAAATTTTGTTTCTCAATTGTCTCGTTCACCTCTTTGTGCAATGTTTTGATCAGACCTTACTTGTGGTTGCTTTACTCACAAAAATATTTAATTCTTAAAGTAACTTTTTGTTTCTCAATTGTCTCCTCTCAACAAATGTTTTTGTAATAGCAAAATATATATATATATATAATAAAAATAAATAAACAAATAAAAATAATTATAAAAAAATATATACGTCAAAATAATAATAATAATAATAATTCATAAATAAATAACTAAAAACGATTACTTAAAATTAAAAATAAAAATAAAAATAAAAATAAAATTTACCGGCCTCTTTCCACTAACCTCTCATCGGCATCCTCTTTGCTCAACCCCACAATATCACAGTTCATCCAAAAAATAAACAGAAAAAAAAGGTCACATTTGAGAAAAAGTAAAATGGTGTTTCAACAGAAGAATATGATGCACATTTATTTGGGGAGATTTTGGTCTGTTATTAGGTAAAATCCTATCTCAGATTTCCTTCTTCTATAGTTATGGTTATAAGAAATTAATTTAGGATCAAATTTCTTTCATATTTGATATTTTACCAATCCTAGAGTAATGGGATCCCATATTCAATTAATTAGATTTTTTGTTAGCATTGGAAGTTATAGATGTTGACCTTTTCGCCATTGATCTCACTTTAATTAATTTCAATCAATTAATTGATTGATGTTTTGATGATAACAAACCTACTCTTAATTATTAACTATTTCCAGTGTTTTGAACTGTCCACAATATAAGGTCAGAAATAACGATTTCAACGACTTTTCAATTACTCAAATAAGAGCTAAAACTAAGAAATTAGAGTCGAGACAACATACCCGACGTGATGATGTGGCAGCAAAATCAAAATGATGGAAAAATAAAAATATATCAAAGTATGACATTTATAATTTTACAAGAGTAACAAAGGACGGAGTTTTTCCTATTATTATATTTCTAAATAAAATTATTTTTACAAAATATAAATTTGAATCTAACCGTTAGTCACATCGATTTTTATTATTACTATATTATATTATTATATTATTATATTTTAAAATTTTGGTAGTTACTCACATAGTTTTTATTATTATTATATTATTATATTTATAATAAATTTTAAATTTTCATTTGACGGTTACTCACATAACTTTTTATTATTATTATATTAAAAATTTTAAATAAATGAATTTAGAAAATTTTCTTATTTATTTACTTTTAATCTCCACCTTCCATTCTTCCTAACACAATCCAGTGGTCGATATTAATTCCTATATTTTGCCACTTTTATTCTCTATATAAACTCATCAACTTCCCCACATTTCATACACACAACTTCCATACATTCTCCAATCCTTATTTGTTCAAAGTCTCCATTGTTTGTTGCTCTCTCCAAGCTTCCAATTTTATTTTTATTCATTTTATTCTTGAGAGAGATTTTTTTATTGTAATGTGAGAAGATAGTTGTGAGTGCTCCAAATTGTAAATCTACTCTTGGAAAGAGTTGTGGTGTGTTACTATCAAATTAAAATACTTGTACCGGTTTGATCTTGTGCTGTGGAAAGGATTGAGTTTGCTCTTGAACTCGTAAAAAGAGTAGTGTAGCAGTTTGGCTCTGATCAGCGGAAAGAGTCGAGAAAGTTGTTTATTCAAATTCCCAAGAGGCGTTTGGGGAGTGGAGTAGGTCGAGTTTGACCGAACCACTATAAAACTACGGTGTCATCTTTCTAACTCTTTCCTATTTAATTTCAAAATTATTATTGCGATTTATTGTATGTTCTACTTGATTGTTGTTTTGACTTGAATTATTTTATTATGATAATTATCATCTTCTACTTATTTGTAAAAAGTTTCATCATTATAAAAATTAATCACGTTTAAACACTTGTGTGGTTAAAACCCTATTCACCCCTCTAGGGTTGCCATACCATACCGATCCAACAATAGAAAATAAGGTTGGAATTAAAATAAATTTAGTTGGCAGATACATAAATCTACGGATTAAAATTGGCCAATAATATCGGTTTACTGAAAATAAATATAGAGTTAGAGTAATATCTTATTTACAGAATTCACAATCTATTTACAGAATGAAAATAATTACAAAATGGAGGAGGGAAGATTGAGGGAAGACTTGTTGAACAGAATTTAAAAATAAAACCGAAAATATCAGAGGGCATGGAACTCCATTCAATTTTGTCTAACACAAAATATCAGAATTTTAACAATGTAAATTATAGAAATAATTTTATAGAATTCAAACTTGAAACTGATGTCATGGGCTCACATAGGTTGACTTGGATTTCAAAGGACAGAATCGAACTTTCATTAAAGATATATACGTGACAACGACTTAAGCTAACCAGGTAAGTGACCTTACTATCAGCATGGTTATATTTGATGTTGACACGTTCCCTGTGGTTCTGCACATGTCATATATATTGATATGTGTGAATTTTCTGTGGATCGATATGCTTCATATATGTTATGTATATGTCATAATATGTGAATTGTATGATAATAATTACGTCGATGTGTTCAAGGATATGTTTGAGATAGGATACAAAAATGATGCACAAAACGAAATGTAACGATAGGAGTAAATTACGTTCATGAAACGTTAAGGTTAGGTTGCATACCGGAGTGATATGGATAAGAGAGATTGATGGAAGAATACGGTTAGGTTCTGGGTAGAAAGGGATAGGTTTGTGATTGATTGATAGAATGATAGCGTTAGGTTAAGTTCTTGTAATGAGATGACTAAGGTACGTTCACGTAATGATATGTCTGTGATAGGTCTAAGAACGTTAAGGCTATGATAAGTTAGAGAACGATATGATTACGAAGTGTTTACGTTATGACTTGTTTATGATATGATACATTGTGATGCAATATGTCATGGTATGATGTGTATATGATGAAATGATATGTTAAAAGCATAGAACGTTATGTTAGGTCTCTTAAATTGTGTGTATACAGCATGATATGAATGACATGAAATTACGATAAATGGCATGAAATATAACCCCGTTAGAATTATGTATGATTTGAGAACTGAAGAATGAGAAACGATATGGCATGAATGATGAACGATATCTGAAACGATATGAAAAATGATATGATATGTACACAATGCTAGCAGGGTTGTATTAAAGGATAATGAAAATGGAAAAGTTTTGGGACCTCATGCATTATGTGTGCTCGTGCATTTGGGGGGTACCCCTATCCCATCACGAGGGTACGGACTCGTACATCCAATGGCAGGACAACGATCGTTATGCTTTGCATAGCACTATCGTGACGGTTACTAGTTCTAGCGGGTGTTTGGCCTAAGGGGCTCCCAGAGTATGCCCACCAGATAAGAAAAGAGGCCCAACGGTGTGCGAACTAGCTGGTGAGCCCTTACTCGCACGTATGGGCTGTGTGTAAAGTATATGTACATGTCCAAAATTACCCGTTAGGACAGCACCGTAGGGAAAATGGAATGAAAGATAGGTCCCATCATCTCATTGCATGTGATTGTTGCATTTAACCCCAATAGTGGGGTCACTTACCGAGTATTTCTTTAAATACTCAAGCCATGTGCTACTACATTTTTCAGGTAAAGGCAAGACATTCCTGTACGACTGACGACGACATCACCACTCGAGACCATGGCACATGCAGGATAGTGGTATTTATTTTCTTAGACTTAGGCTAGAATAGGATGTTTTTAACTTAAAACGCTTATTTATTTTATTTTTCTTTTCTTTTGTTTTTTTAAAAATGTTTTCGAAACACGTAAGTCCATAGCTGTGTTTTAAGATAAAAGTTATGTTTTATGGAATTTAAATGAAGTCTTCTGCATTCAATGTTTATGCTACGTATACAGTAGCGACCGGTAGAAAATTTTGGGTAGTTACAGTTTTGATCAGATTTGCCTTACTTGTGGTTGCTTTACTCACAAAAATAATAGAATGAATAGGAAGCAAATCAAGAGGTGTAAGTGGATTAAATCCATAAACATCTTCAAAAGAAGAACAATGAGTGGTACTATGAATTGCTCTAAAGGAGAACAGTACTATGAAGTATTGCTCTATTATATGTCATCTCTACAGATAGCAAACATTCGTCCCAAGACTTAATATTCTTAGAAATAATAGGCAGATTAAATCCATATAGATTTTTAGAGGGAGAACAATGAATGGTACTATGAATTGCTCTAAAGGAGAACGATACTATGAATTCCTCTATTATATGTCATCTCTACAAATTGCAAACATTAGTCCCAAGACTTAATATATTCTTAGAAATAATAGGCAATATTTATCTCACACCATACTTTTCAAAAGTGACTTAAAAATTTAACTATCCCTATCTTTTTTTTTTCGTGTAGCAAACCACATTTAAAGGCATATACAATCCATATAAAATATCTATCCCATTAAGGCACCACCATATTATAGAGCATTTAGGAATACAAAGCGGGGTGTTCGGGGTATCGATCCCCATACCAATCGCATGCAAACAGAGCATTCTACCATCTTATCTACATTCCCACAATTCTTGCATAACAAAACACAAAACTGAGCGCCATCAATGAAAAAATATTTCTGCTTGTCAAAAATAAGGAAAAATTGAATAGAAATAAAATATTAATAACCAATAGTTTATTTAGGAGATGCACTGTACCATTTTAGCTACATCCCCATAATTCTTACATGACAAAACCCAAAACTGCACGTCATCAATAATAGTGAAAATGAAAAAATATTTCTCCTAATTATGTCAAAAATAAGGAAAAATTGAATAGAAATAAAATATTAATGAGTTTTTTCAAGAGATGCACTCTACCATCTTAGCTACATCCCCACAGCTCTTACATAACAAAACCAAAAATCCTCGTACCTCTCGCATGCAAAGAGTGCACTCAACCATCTTACCTACATCCCCACAATTCTTACATCACAAAACCCTAAACGTCCCGTCATCAATAATAGTGAAAACGAAAAACTCGCTTTGATCATTATGTCATAAATAAGATTAATAATTGATAGTTTTCCTTTGGATGCATGATAGCGATCCCCGTACCTCTCGCATGCAAAGCAAGTGCTCTACCATTTAATCTACATCCCTACAATTCTTACATCACAAAACCTTTAAACTTCCCATCATCAATAATAGTGAAAATGAAAAAAATATCTCTACTCCTTATATCATAAATAAAGAAACATGAAATAAAAATAAAATATTAATAACAATTAGTTACTTTTAGAGATGCTGGGTATCGATCCTCGTGGCTCTTGCATGCAAAGAGTGCACTCTACCGTCTTAGCTACATCCCAACAATTCCTACAAGACAAAATCATAAACATCCCATCATCAACAATAGTGAAAATGAAAACTATCCCTCCTCATTATGTCATAAATAAGAAAAATTTGAAATAGAAATAGAATATTTGATAGTAGGATTCCTTTGTAGATGCAGGGTGTCGCACCGAACTTCTCACATGCGAAGTGAGTGCACTACCATCTGAGCTACGTCCCCACAATTCCTACGTCATAAAATCCTAAACCTACAATCACCAATAATAGTGAAAATAAAAAAAATATCTCTGCTCAATATGTCAAAATAAGAAAAGATTGAATAGAAATAAAACCATCTGAGCTACATCCTCGCTGCAAAGTGATCGCTCTTCCATCTGAGCTACATTCCCATGATTCTTACATCACAAAACTTTAAATTCATCAAAAATAGTGAAAACGAAAAAAAATATCTCTGCACATTATGTCATAAATAAGGAAATATTGAATAAAAATAAAATATTAATAACAAAAAGTTTCTTCGAGAGATGCAAATGAAAAGTATCCATCCCCGTACCTCTTGCATGCTAAGCGAACGCTCTACCATCTAAGCTACATCACCACAACTCTTATGTCACAAAACTCTAAATTTTCTGTCATAAGAAATATCGCTATGAATAGATTCTTTCGGAGATAAGAGTCGCTATGAATAGATTCTTTCGGAGATAAGAGGTATTAATCCCCGTGCCTCTCGCATGCTAAGCGTGCACTCTACCATCTGAGCTACATCCCCAAAATTCTCATATCACAAAACCCTAAATGTCTCGTCATCAATAATAGTGAAAATGAAAAACTATCTCTGCACATTATGTCATAAATAAAAATAAATTGAAAATAATTAATATATTTAATAATTGATAGTTATCCTTTAGAGATGCGGGGTACCAGTCCCCATACCTCTTTTAATAATAAATAGTTTTATTTTGGAGATGCGAGGTTTCAATCCACATACCTCTTGCATGCAGAGCAAGCACTCTACCATCTGAGCTACATCCCCACGATTCTTACATCACAAAACCCTAAACGTCTCGTCATCAATAATAGTGAAAATGAAAAACTATCCGTGCTCATTATGTCATAAATATGAAAATTTTGAAAAGAAATAATATATTTAATAATCCATTCATTTGGAGATGCAAGGTATTGACCCCCGTACTACCCACACGAGAAGTGAGCGCTCTACCATTTGATCTACATCCGTACAACTCTTACATTAGAAAATCCTAAACGTCCCGTCATCAATAATTGTGTAAATGAAAAAATATCTCGGCTCATTATGTCATAAATAAGGAAAGATTGAATAGAACTAAAGTATTAATAACAAATAGTTTCTTTCGGAGATGCAGGGTATACATCCCCATACCTTTCGTATGCTACGCGAGCGCTCTACCATCTGGGCTAAATACCCACAATTCTTGAATCACAAAACCCTAAATTTTTCGTCATCAATAATAGTAAAAATGAAGAAATATCGCTACTCAACATGTCATGAATAAGGGAAAATTGAAAGTAAAAAATATATTTTATAATAGATAGTTTTATTTCAAAGATGAAAGGTATCGAAGCCCATACCTCTTGCATACAAAGCGAGCACTTTACCATTTGAGCTACATCCCCACAATTTTTATGTTACAAAACCCTAAACATATTGTCATCAATAATAGTGTAAATGAAAAACTATCTCTACTCATTATGTAGTAAATATGAAAAATTTGAAAAGAAATAATATATTTAGTAATTGATTCATTTGGAGAAGCAAGGTATCGATCCCATACTTCCCACATGGGAAGCTCTACCATCTGAGCTACATCCGAACGATTCTTACATCAGAAAATCCTAAATGTCCCGTCATCAATAATTGTGAAAATGAAAAAAATATCTCCGCTCATTATGTCATAAATAAGGAAAGATTGAACAGAAATAAAATATTAATAACAAATAGTTTCTTTTGGAGATGCAGGGTATCTCAATCCCCATACCTCTCGCATGCTAAGTGAGTGTCTCTACCATCTGAGCTACATCCCCACAATACTTGCACCACAAAACCCTAAATTTTCCGTCATCAATAATAGTGAGAAATGAAGAAATATCGCTACTCAACATGTCATGACTAAGGAAAAATTCCAAAGAAATAACATATTTAATAATTGATAGTTTTATTTTGGAGATATGTAGGGTATCAATCCCCGTACCTCTCGCATACAAAGCGAGCGCAATACCATCTGAGCTACATCCCCACGATTCTCATGTCACAAAGACCTAAACGTCTCGTCATTAATAATAGGTCCAAAATAGGAATTTCAAAATTGGGAAAATTAGGTATAATTTATGAATCATTTCGACATAGAATGCATTGATATTATATTAATCCCCACCATTCTCATGTGCTGAAAATTCTCCATGAAGATCATTTTATATGCATTGTTATTAATTATTTCAATGATTTGATAAGGGGCATCCCCTCTTGGATGTAACTTTGTCTTCCTTTGACTTTGATATGGGTATCGCTCCTTGTGAAAATATATCCAAACTCAGTTATCGAGTTGAAAAATGATTTCCTTTCGTCATTTGTTAAGTCTTGGAGCAATTTTGAAATTGTGTTTCTCAATTGTCTCCTTCACCTCTTTATGCAATGTTTTGATCAGACCTTACTTGTGGTTGCTTTACTGACAAAAATATTTAATTCTTAAAGTAACTTTTTAAACATGTTCAATGTTCAGAAGGAGAACAATGAGTGGTACTATGCTCTAAAGGAGAACGGTACTATGAATCCCTCTATTCTAAGATGTGAACTTAGGACCTCTCACACCCTAAAAAAGAATAATACCACTAGACCAAATTTTTCTTCTTGAACATCTATCATTTTTAGCTCTCACTCGATATGATTTTTTCTCTCAAGTTTGAAATCTATAAAGGTGAGGTAGGTCTTTTTGTATAATAGGAAGTTTAAGGATTTAAAGAAAAGAAAATCATCAACCATTTTAACTTTTCAATCCATACATGACATTCTTAATTAATAAATTGTTTTACCTACAAAAACACAAAGTGAAACAAATTAAGTGCATTGGATTTCATTATTTAGGTCTTTTATATTAAAGGGAAAATCCAAGAGTTGATCTCAAAACCTCTCACACCAAAAGCAAGAATCATACCACTAAACCAAGAATCATACCACTAAACCAAATATCCTTGTTGTGGACTTCGTATTCAATTATGCATTGAACATATCATCGTTATGTCATTTACTTTATTTGATGTTCATAAATATCCTTGTTGTGGACTTCGTATTCAATTATGCATTGAACATATCATCGTTATTTCATTTACTTTATTTGATATTCATATAAATTTGTTAATACTGATGGTGTTACAATAACACGTGCAGAAGCAATTTGGATCTTAGGCACTCTAAGTACATCAATTATAGTAAATTAGCTAGCATGTTCAAAAGCATTAAAACTCAATGAGTTTGAATACTAACCTTTTGTAGTTCAAATTTCTTTTTCTTAACGAACTGGTTTCGAACCACAACTAGTATCTTCCCAACTATTCTCCAGCCTTAGAACGGGATTGTGGAATCCGGTGAATGACTAAACGTGAAAGGAATTTAGTATATGTAAAGAGAGAGCTTTGAGAGACTTTCTCAAAGTTTTTCGAGCAAACTTTCCATTTTCCTTAATCACTCTATTTATAGAGTCATATTTACATGTTTATGCAAATTTGAGATTACCAAATTTTTGACACTCAAAATTCCACTCAAATTTGTGGGATTATGCGGCAAGCATGCAAGTTTGAGTGAACCAAATTTTGACACTCAAAATTCCACTCAAATTTGTGGGTTTTATTTGGCAAACATGCATATTTGGTTAAACCAAATTTTGACACTCATAATCAGGCTAGAGTTTAATTAAAGAAAAATAAGCAAATTGCTTTGATGGCAATCTTATTCCTTGAGTTGGAACCCATATTCTTTGGTGGCAATCTTATACAAATAGTTAGTTTTTCTAGAAGAGTTTAATTAAAGAAAAATAGGCAAATTGGTTTTTCTAGGAGAGTTTAATTAAAGAAAAATAAGCAAATTGCTTTGATGGCAATCTTATCTCTAGGAGTTCAAGGAAATAATCGGGCAGTAAGCAAAGAAATAATCGGGCGCAAATCGGGCGGTTGCTTATGCCAATTCTAATATTCAAGGGTTATCAAATAAACCAACAACCCAACAAAGAAACAACAAACTATTTAAATTGATATAATTGTGGGGGCATTTCATGAATCAAACTCAAGACCTCCACACCCGAAGCGAAAATCATACCACTAGACCAAATGCACTTGTAGTGAAACAATCATTTTTAGTTGCTAGTCCATGTGTTTTGTGTGCCACAACATTTGAAATTTATCCACGTGTTTTTTTGTGCTTTAGAACCTACTATTATTGTCACGTTAATTTCACATTGTCCATAACATAATGGAATTTATTCTTCGAATCAATTGGATGTATTTCAATTAATATTATTAAAAAATATGGACATAAATAAAGTTCATATCCTATATTTCCTACCTTTAAGATTATGAATGATCCCGCTCAAATTATTTTGGTTGAAGCTGCATTGCCACTAAAGCATATGCATTCCTTTGGGATAGATATTGAAACAATACATTTGAATTTTAAGCAAAATTTCACCACAAACTAAGTTTTTTGAAAACGACTTTTATTTTATATTTATTTTTAAATTTTTTTAAATTTTTAAATTTTTAAATTTTAGTTTTCAAAACCTACATTGATATGTCAAAACTACTTCTCTGCTACCCTTTAAATATTGTAAAATGGAATTAACATCTTTTAAGTTTATGTAGTTTCTTTTTAAGAGAACTTCTCAACTTGAGAGATCAATTTCATTCCTCTAAAATCTTATTTTTACATAATAATTTGGCGATATTTATAGTCTCCGCACAAAAGAAGTTAGTGGCCGGGATTTAATCTCAATCCCCTTGAATCTCCACCGAAGACAAGGTCAATTTCACCATTACATACTTTATGAATTAAAGATAAATAAAGTTTTCTAACAACTCATCTAATGATGCTTGCAACTTCATCCTCTACTTTAACTGTGTAAATATTCACTTCTGAAGCTCCAAATGGTTCTTCCTCAATCGAATAAGCTTGTAACACATGAAATGAGAGTTGAACAAAGCCTATCCAATTTTATAGATAAAGAATGAATGCTTGTTGAATCTTCTTGGCTGGTCCAGTTGGAACATTGGGATCACCGTGATCCTTATCATCTTCCTCCTCGTCAAAAGGATTCGTCCTCGAATCAGAAAAATCATCACCTACATCAAAAGAACTAAGTCTGCAACATTGAAAATTGAAAGTAGAATGTGCTGAAAATTCTCAAGGAACATCATTTTATATGCATTGTTAAGTACTTGATAAGGGTTATCCACTCTTGGATGTAACTTTGTCTTCCTTTGAGATGGAAATCGCTCCTTGCGAAAATGTATCCAAACCCAGTTATTGGGTTGAAAAATGATTTCTTTCCGTCCTTTGTTAATTCTTTAAGCAACTTTGAAATTTTGTTTCTCAATTGTCTCTTTCACCTCTTTATGCAATGTTTTGATCAGACCTTACTTGTGGTGGCTTTACTCACAAAAATATTTAATTCTTAAAGTAACTTTTTGTTTCTCAATTGTCTCCTTTCACCTGTTTGTGCAATGTTTTGATCATATCTGCCTTAATTGTGGTTGTTTACTCAAAAAAATATTAGAATGAATAGGAAGCAAATCAAGAGACATAGGTCGATTAAATCCATAAACATCTTCAAAACGAGAACAATGAGTGGTACTATGAATTGCTATAAAGGAGAAGAGTACTATGAATTGTTCTATTATATGCCATCTCTACAAATGGCAAACATTCGTCCCAGAACTTAATATTCATACAAATAATAGGCAGATTAAATACATAAACATATTCAGAAGGAGAACAATGAGTAGTACTATGAATTGCTCTAAACGAGAACGGCTACAAATGGCAAACATTCGTCCCAGGACTTAATATTCTTACAAATAATAGGAAAATTAAATACATAAACATATTGAGAACAATGAGTGGTACTATATGAATTATTCTTACAAATAATAGGAAGATTAATTACATAAACATATTGAGAACAATGAGTGGTACTATATGAATTGCTCTAAATGAGAACATTTTAATGAATTGCTCTATTATATGCCATCTCTACAAATGACAAACATTAGTCCCAAGACTTAATATATTCTTAGAAATAATAGGCAATAATCTAATTTATCCCACACCATACTTTTCAAGAGTGACTTAAAAATTTAAGTATCCCTATCTTTTTGTGTGTAGCAAACAACATTTAAACGCGTATACAATCCATTTAAAATATCTCATTAAGGCACCACCATATTATAGAGCATTTAAGAATATAGAGCCGGGTATTCGGGGTATCGATCCCTGTACCAATCGCATGCAAAGAGAGCACTCTACCATATTAGCTACGTCCCCACAATTCTTACATAACAAAACCCAAAACTGCCCGTCATCAATAATAGTGAAAAGGAAAAAATATTTCTGCTCATTACGTCACAAATAAGGTAAAATTGAATAGAAATAAAATATTAATAACGAATAGTTTCTTTAGGAGATGCACTCTACCATCTTAGCTACATCCCTATAATTCTTGGGTAACAAAACCCAAAACTACCCGTCATCAATAATAGTGAAAATGAAATTTCGGCTCATTATGTCAAAAATAAGGAAACTTGAATAGAAATAAAATATTAATAACCTATAGTTTCTTTAGGAGATGCAGGGTATCATTCCCCATACCTCTCATATGCTAAGCGAACGCTCTACCATATGAGCTGTATCCCAATGATTCTTACATCACAAAATTCTAAACGTCTCGTCATCAATAATAGTGAAAATGAAAAGCTATTTTTGCTCATTATGTCATAAATAAGAAAATATTGAAAAGAAATAATACATTTAATAATCGATAGTCTTCCTTTAGAGATGCGGGGTATCAATCCCGGCACCCCTCACATGCTAAGCGAGCTCTCTACCATATCATTATGTCATAAATATGAAAATATTGAAAAGAAATAATACGTTTAATAATCAATAGTCTTCCTTTAGAGTGCGGGGTATTAATCTCCGCACCTCTCACATGTTAAGCGAGCGCTCTACTATATGAGCTATATCCGCACAATTATCCTTGCTCATTATGTCGAAATAAGAAAAAATTAAAAAGAAATAATATATTTAGTAATCAATTCATTTGCAGAAGGTATCGATCCCGTACTTCTCACATGGGAAACTCTACCATCTGAGCTACATCCCCACGATTCTTACATCAGAAAATCCAAAACGCCCCGTCATCAATAATTGTGAAAATGAAGAAATATCTCCGCTCATTATGTCATAAATAAGGAAAGATTGAGTAGAAATATAATATTAATAACAATTAGTTTCTTTTTTAGATGTGGGGTATCGATTCCCGTACCTCTTGCATGCAAAGAAAGCATTCTACCATCTGAACTACATCCCGAAAATTATTACATCACAAAACCCTAAACGTCACGTCATCAATAAAAGTGAAAATGAAAAACTATCTCTGCTCATTAGGTTATAAATAAGGAAAGATTTAATAGAAATAAAATATTAATAACAAATAATTTTTTTTTTTTTGGAGATGTGGGGTATCAACCCATATACCTTTTAGTGCACTAAATAATCTTACCTACATCCCCACAATTCTTACACCACAAAACCCTAATCCTCTCGTCATCAATAATAGTTAAAATGAAAAACTACCTTTGCTCGTTATGTCATAAATAAGATTAATAATTGATTGTTTTCATTTGGAGATGCATGATAGCGATCCTTGTACCTCTCGCATCCAAAGCAAGCACTCTACCATTTAAGCTACATCCATACAATTCTTACATCACAAAACCTTTAAACTTCCCATCATCAATAATAGTGAAAATGAAAAAATATATCTACTCATTATGTTGTAAATAAGGAAAGATTGAATAAAAATAAAATATTAATAACAAATAGTTACTTTTGGAGATGCGGGGTATTGATCCTCGTGGATCTTGCATGCAAAGAGTGCACTTTACCATCTTAGCTACATCCCAACAATTCTTACATGACAAAACCCTAAACGACCCATCATCAACAATAGTAAAAATGAAAACTATCCCTGCTCATTATGTCATAAATAAGAAAAATTTGAAATAGAAATAGAATATTTGGTAGTAGGATTCCTTTGGAGATGCATGGTATCGATTCTCGAACTTCTCACATGCGAAGCGAGTGCACTACCATCGGAGCTACGTCCCCATAATTCTTATGTCATAAAATCCTAAACCTACCATCACCAATAATAGTGAAAATAAAAAAATATCTCTGCTCAATATGTCAAAATAAGAAAAGATTGAATAGAAATAAAACAATCTGAGCTACATTCCCGCATGCAAAGTGATCAGCTACATTCCCGCATGCAAAGTGATCGCTATACCATCTGAATCCACAAAACTTTAAATTCATCAATAATAGTGAAAACGAAAAAATATCTCTGCTCATTATGTCATAATAAAGGAAATATTGAATAAAAATAAAATATTAATAACATATAGTTTCTTCTAGAGATGCAAATGTAAAGTATCAATCCCCGTACCTCTCGCATGCAAAGTGAGTGCTCTACCATCTGAGCTACATCCCCACGATTCTTATGTCACAAAATCCTAAATGTCTTGTCATCAATAATAGTGAAAATGAAAAAATATCGCAGCTCATTATGCCATAAATAAGGAAAAATTGAATAGAAATAAAGTAGTAATAACAATAGTTTCCTTCAATAATAGTGAAAATGAAAAAATACTTCCGCTCATGATGTCACAAATAAGGAAAGATTGAATAGAGTTTCTTTTGGAGATGCAAGGTACCGATCCCCATACCTCTCGCATGCTAAGCGCGCTCTAGCATCTGAGTTACATCCCCACAATTCTTGCATCACAAAACCCCTAAATTTTCCATCATCAATAATAGGGAAAATGAAGAAATATCACACTTAACATGTCATGAATAAAGAAAAATTGATAAGAAATAACATATTTAATAATAAACAAGGTTTATTTTGGAGATGCAGGGTATCGATCCACGTATCACTTGCATGCAACGAGAGAACTCTACCATCTGAGCTACATCCCCATGATTCTTACATCATAACACCCTAAATGTCTCGTTATTAATAATAGTGAAAATGAAAAACTATCCCTACGCATTATATGTCGTAAATATGAAAATTTTGAAAAGAAATAATATATTTAATAATCCATTCATTTGGAGATGAAAGGTATCGATCCCCGTACTACCCACACGAGAAGCGAGCGCTCTACCATTTGATCCACATACACACAATTCTTACATCAGAAAACTCTAAATGTCCCGTCATAAATAATTGTGTAAATGAAAAAATATCTCGGCTCATTATGTCATAAATAAGGAAAGATTGAATAGAAATAAAATATTAATAACAAATAGTTTTTCGCCTCTACCATCTGGGCTAAATTCCCTAAATTTTCCGTCATCAATAATAGTGAAAATGAAGAAATATCGCTACTCAACATGTCATGAATAAGGGAAAATTGAAAGTAAAAAATATATCTAATAATGGATAGTTTATTTTAGAGATGTAAGGTATCGATCCCTATACCTTTTGCATACAAAGCAAGCGCTTTACCATCTAAGCTACATCCCCACAATTCTTATGTTACAAAACCCTAAATTTTCCGTCATCAATAATAGTGAAAAAAGAAGAAATATCGCTACTCAACCTGTCATGACTAAGGAAAAATTGAAAAGAAATAACATACTTAATAATAGTGAAAAAAGAAGAAATATGGCTACTCAACATGTCATGACTAAGGAAAAATTGAAAAGAAATAACATACTTAATAATGGATAGTATTATTTTGGAGATGCGGGGTGTCGATCTCCGTACCTCTCACATGCAAAGCAAGCACTCTACCATCTGAGCTACATCCCCACAATTCTCATGTCACAAAACCCTAAACGTCTCGTCATCAATAACATGTCCAAAATTAGAAAAATTAGGTATAATTTATGAATCATTTCGACATAGAATGCATTGTTATTATTTAGATTATTTTAAGCTTATCATTCACAATTTATAACTTGTGTCATTTTATTGTATTTATTTACTTCGTTTAATTCTACAATCTCTCTTGAAGGGGCATTTCGAGAATCGAACTCGAGACCTCTCGCACCCAAAGCGAGAATCATACCACTAGACCAAATGCCCTTGTTATGCCACTTAAAACGTATGTATAAATCCTTGGGCCTAGGTATTAAGGTCATATTTTGTCGTATTGCAGGAAACACATGAAGTTCTCGATGTACTTGAACTGAAGCCTTGGATGTAGAATGTGTCTTGGAGAACAAAACAAGAACATAATAAGAACAAAGAGCTTTCTACTAGATCTGCTTAAGATTTGGATAGGCATACTTACCAAAAGTGGAAAACATGAAATGATATTAAGAGCATTATCATTATAATTTTAATCGCCTTAATTTTTGTTTTTCTTCTTTTTTTTTTTCTTTATTTCCTAAGATGGTAAGTATAATACGAACAACAAGTTTATATAAATATGAAGTCTTTCAATAAGAAAAGATTTAGACATAGGGGCATTTGAGGTTGCACCATAAGTGAGGGTCGTACCACTAAACCAAATGCCTTTTATTAAATACCCAATATTTAGCTTCTACTCAGATATATTTTTCTGAGTGGTTGGACGGCTATAAAATGAAAAGTTAATGGTCTAATATTTTACTTGTAAGTAAGGCATGTTATATTTAATTGTTATAATATAGAAGGGTTCTAAAATAAACCAACAACCCAACAAAGGAAACAAACTAATCAATTTGGGTTTGATTGATTCGGTTCAGTTCATCAGTTTATTTGATTTAATTCTTCTATTTTGCCTCGTATGACAACAGAATAAAGTTGTATTGAATGCACCTTAGTTTCATTTATGACAAACTCATATGAAACATACTGGCATTAGTAGTACTAAGAGTTGGAATCTATAAGCATTTCATGAACTTAAGTGCAAACCATGCTTCTTTAAAGATGAGAAGAACTTTAGTTAAGTAATGGAAACTTTAAATTACTTCACGTGGAGCTTCAATTACTCTATGCTAGTTACAATCTTTAGGATTGACTAATTGGACACAAGTTCATGGATTTAGGAAAATTTTTGTGCAATTATCAACTACAACTTATGTTTTCAAATTTTTAGGTCATAATTTAGGTAGTTGGTGTTATGAGTCGTAAACTTGTTTTTTACATAATATGGATTTAGTTGAACTGTTATTCCGATGAGATGGACAAAGAAATTGTCTTTGAAATGACTAATAGACCTAGGTTCATCGTTGTTGTCTTCTAACTGTGATTTTGCAAAAAGCTTAACTAATATAAACTATCATCCGACAAGATCTTTAAGGTAAATCAAGAATATACCCTACACATCATTCAAGATGGCAATAAAATGGAGTTAAATTGAACCCACTTTAGTTTCATGTTTGGTGTGTTCAAGATAAAGCATAATTGTATTTATGATATTGAGCTTGGGGTCTATAAGAATTTAATGATCATAAGAGAAATTCCTGTCTTATTAGAGGAGACCAAATTTATTTAAGGTACTAGGAGTTCAACATGGCTTAAGAGTTGCGTGGGTGCTCATTTTATCCATGTTCTCCACTTCCTCCGATTTCCTCCTCTTCCTCCATCACATTCTTTATTTCTCTTCCCATTTCTCAATCTCCAACTCATTCTTTCTTCATCCCTAACCAATGCCGATTTGAATAAAGAAGGAGAAAAAGAAAGAGAGTGAAGGAAGTCGGTATGGATTTAGCTTTGGAACTAGAAATCGATGAGTATGATCTAACGAACATCAATACAAAAAATTTAGTGACTTTTCTTTGGACCAACTAGGTAAGTGGTGTTACTATTGGCTTGGTTAGATGAATTGTATGAGGTATTAACAACGCGTGCTCCGTAGCCCCTCCACGTGTCGTACTTTGTGAGTGTTTGACATATATTATGTTCTGTTATGCTGTAACACGAGTTCAAATGAAGATTAATTTCTCAACTTTTTTTTTTTAAGTTCAAATTTTTAGGAATTTATTGAGAGATTAGACCAAATTTAAATATGATATGGAAGAAAAAAATAGTTACAAATATTAAAAAAAAACTCATTAAAAGTATAAAAGAAAATAATAAAAAATAGACAAATCCGTCGAAATTAATGCTAGGGTAAATTTTTCATTTTGATCCATCTTTCCTAGGTAGGGGATAGTAAGATCGCTAATTAGAGTTCAATAAAGAGGAAAAATAAAGAAAGAAAAAAAAAAAAGGGCGAAAAAGAAGAATATAACTAGAGTTCAATAAAGAGTTGTTTGATATCAAAGCAGCCGAATTTTAGATTATACATATTTTTTCTTAAGATAAAGAGTCGTATATCTCTATGACTCAGCTCAATGACACGTCTCGCCGTGATCAAGTAAGCAGTCTAACCCTATTTTAAAGTATATGATATGTTGTAAAACTTATATGAATTTATTGTATGTTTTGAGTTTTGTGATAGTTATAAAATGTCCTCGGACATTAAAGAGTGAATGTTAACCATATAAGAGAATAATGGATCACAGTTATAGTGTCAAGATATGCTGAGGAGGAAAAGAGTGGTCGTGAGATATCTCACTAGCCTTAGGACAACAGAGAGTTGTCGCTGCAGAGTGCGATACATTTAACCAATGGAATTTTGGTACTAGAAATGATGAAACTCGAGATGGTCCCCAAACGTCTATATGGACCATTCCCAATCGCACTTTCTTTAGTTCTCTAGTAGCCTTTGTGAAGCTAACTCGTCTATATTTTTCCATAAGGCAGCTCTACGAAACACCCATATCAATATATTTTAAGCCTTCTAAAACTCCATTAGCAGCCATCATCTTCATTTCTTTGACGCTCATATGTGCAAGTCTATTGACATTACTATAGGATGTATAAACATGGTTGCTGTTACTACGAGTTGTGTATAGGGTTCACCCTACAGTGGTGTATTGGGTTCCAGATTTTGTGTCATGCTACCACCATGACACCTTTCACAATCTTCCCCAAACTCTTTCGAAACTTGGCTCCAAAACCTGTGCTATCCAACTGACCAATAGAGATCAAATTCTTCTTGAGATCAGGAATATATTTGATATCCTATAATGTCCACTCATTTCCTGCTAGAGTTTGTATGCAGACATCTCTCTTCCCTTCAATCTCCAACGTTTTGTTGTCGGCAAGATACACCTTCCCAAAATTTCCTTATTTGAAATTTTGAAACAATTCCTTACATGAAGATAAATAAATGAAGCAACTGAATCTAAAATCCAGAATTCAATTGGGCTGTTCACGCTAAGAATTAGAGCATCCTTAGTATCTTTTGCTGAATAGATAGAATCATTGTCATCTTCAAATTTGTGATTTTGTTTTTCTTCAATTTTGTACCATATGTCCGAAAGTGTCATTTTTCTCCATATTTGGTTTGTTTGGCGATTTTTTTCGGTTCCTTGATTTTGATCGCCCATGTTTGTTTGGGCTCTTTGATTTACTTCTTTCGCTTCGATCAACACTGGGAACATTGCCTAATGAATCTCCATTTTCCATTTGGGAATACTTTCGCTAACTCTCGAATTTCATCAAACTTCAGTTTATCAAATCCTCGTGAACTGTTGATTGTAGCAACAACAGTATACCACTACTCGGGTAAAGATGACATCAAAATCAATGCTTTAATTTCATTTTTGAACATAATTTCCACCGACTCAATTGACTTTCAATCACGTTGAAGTAATTGATATGATTTGCAACAAAGCTACCTTACGACATTTGTAGATTAAACAACCTCTGCATCAAATACTCTATAACACCCCAAAAATGAAGGAAAGGCACCTATGCAAGACCCAAAGGATCCAAGGAAAGAAATTGTTTTGGATTAAGCAAGGAAAGGGGTCTTAGTAAGTCATTTCTAGACCTTAGGAAGTAATCTTAAGGACTTAAGACCTTTGGAGAAGGATTGAGAATGAAATCGTAAGCGAAAAAGACGGAAATGTCATTTTTCCAATTATCAAGGATCTTTGTAGATTTTTAATTCCTTATCTAGAAGGAATTTCAAGATGGTCAAGAAGGGAAAAATGACGAACGAGGGATGAAGAATTTTTAGGAAAAATTATGGATTATTCGAGAAAATAATAATAAAATATTATGAAAGTGGCAAATTACAAAATACCCTTGAAGTTAAGGATAATTATGGATTTGTCATTCTGCTAAAAAATTAGAACCTTCACAGTACCTTCTGCACAAAATTCTTCGAATCTCGACTCTCAGCCGTTGGATCTCCTCCAAACCTTGATACATTCTAGAACACTCACGGATCATCACATCCAACGGCTAGGATTCAAAACGAAAGTCGGTGAGTCTCTGATCGAAGTAGAAATTTTCGACGAATTTTCCAGAAAATCCAACTGATAATTCACGACGATTCTGGAGCTCCCAATGTCTGTTTATGTTTTCCCTATAAATTATGAAGTTGGGGCAATCGTTTGGAACAAGAATCGAGCAAGTTCGAGCTCCCAGTCATTGGCAATAAGTGTTTAGATTTTCGGTCTCCTACTCTCGGGTTTCTTCTAAATTCGAGAGAAGTTCTCCACCATTTCCTTTCAAACTTGTTCCTATAGCTTCTAAACAAGATTACCCACAAGTTTTATGAAGGAATAGAGTCCTGAAAGTGCCTAGAAACAATTCCCCCAATCCAATCTGCCATTAAAGAGCTTCAAGGAAAACTCAAAATTCCAATCCAAGGATGTACAAGTATTCTTCAAGAAAGGACAACCCCAATAGGTTTCTGCACCTCCAGAGAATGTTTCAGTAGAAGACCACGAAGAGAAATAACCTCAGGAACGTTCCCAATTGAAGAAAATCCGTTCCAGGTTCAAATTGGGGGTAAGTGTCGAATTCCTATCTACAACCTCTTTTCCTTCAAATTGGGGGTAAGGATTCCTCTAGCTTCATAGGAAGAATTCGAGTAACTTTTCTGAAGGAATGGAGAGCTGAAACGTCGTAGAACAAGATACCCAAGAGATTGAAAATCGGAGGTGTCGGGTAACTTGCAGACCGAGAGTGGTTTCTCAAAATTAATATCCCACACTCAAAGTCGTTCCTCCAAACCAATTCCTTTATCTTGAGGGAATAATAAGGAAGAGGTTTCGTGAAGAAATCGAGCCTCGAAAACCCCTAGAATCAGCTACCCAATAAGAAATTCTCTGTTTTTTACTCGGACGAGAAATCATATTTTTGATGAACTTTGGAAGCAAATATCTTAGGCTACGATCCATGAAAAGGTATGAAATCAATCTCTAGATCTTCCTTGTAATATCGTCATTAAGTTTTATGAAGGAATCGAGAGGAGAAACGACATGATAGGAGCTGGGGAGGGCGAGTTTCAGACGGCGGCGCGAACGGTCGCGCGCGTCTTCTTCCCGTTTGGAGGAAGAAGACGATGACGTGGCCGGTTCAGTTGAACCGACCATGTCAACCCAAAACTCGACCTTCACTCGGATTTTCTCAATTTTATCCCCCTTCCGGACTGGCTCTCATGAAAAACCTTATGGTTCCAGAAAGTAGACACAATAAGGAGTCTATGAAAGAAAATTTGAGGTAATTTGGGTACCGGAAGCTCAAGAACGAAGGTCCCGAATGTCGACAATGAGGGAAGTAGCCACCTTGGACTTTTTGTTAAGAAATACTTGTAGGGATCGCTTGAATTTTAATATGAAACCCCAAACCAAGTATGAAATTAGGATCTATGAAAGAAAAACCCTAGGAACCGTAAGTTAAGACCTTGAACCGAACAAATTGCTCGGGATTTACGTAATGTTAAAATAACCCACTAGATGAAATCTGCTGCCTATGAAATTTTAAGGCTGAGGATACTATAGCATGTTGAGGTTATATACGAAGTTTGGTAGTCATTGGATAAGGATAAGTAGGTAAACCAAGAAATGGTGCAAAATGACCATAATGCCCCTAAGGACATCTACCTACGGTTCATGACCTAGATGACATCCAAATGCTATGAAACCCTGAAGTAGATCTTATTTTATGATGTTTGATGACTTGGTGAAGTTTGAAAAGCCATTGGAACACGTTAAGTAGCAAAACCAAGAATTGGGTGTAAAATGACCAAAATGCCCCTAGAACTACTTAAGAGATTTCAAGGTCTATACGTGCTTCAAATGATTTGCTACTTCTTATAAGGTCG
The DNA here is from genome assembly GCF_057944985.1 of Cucurbita pepo subsp. pepo. NCBI lineage: Eukaryota > Viridiplantae > Streptophyta > Magnoliopsida > Cucurbitales > Cucurbitaceae > Cucurbita > Cucurbita pepo. The sequence goes on along the minus strand of NC_141800.1, from coordinate 10,907,103 downwards.
ATTATGAAGGACATGAAGATAATTTTAAGGTTTCAAGTTGATTGGAGTAAGTTTGGAACCTAAACCAAGTTAGGATCCAAGAAACACCTATAGGAAACACCACAAGACTTTAGACTCTTCTAGAACCCTCTAAAGAACTCCCTAGGAATCTATGGCCTTCTAGAAAAACTTACACTAAGATGGGTTCATATGGTTACAAATACAAGTTACAACTTATGCCTCAAGAAATTAAGGACCTTAGAAAGTTAAAAGATTAAGAACCAAGAACAACAACATACAAGCTTTACAACTACCCAAGTAAGAAGAATGCTAGGTACCACTCAAGGACGAGGGACTAAGGTCCCCAAACTCAGAAACAGAAACTTAAGAATGCTAGGAAATACTCTAATCATGTCCAAAGTGACCCATGACCTCCCACCAAGCAATGCCCAAGTAAGAAGAATGCTAGGTACCACTCAAGGACGAGGGACTAAGGTCCCCAAACTCAGAAACAGAAACTTAAAAATGCTAGGTAATACTCTAATCATGTCCAAAGTGACCCATGACCTCCCACCAAGCAATGCCCAAGAATTCTTCTTCTAGTTGGGATGCCCTGCACCATGTTTCCTTTGCAGGATGTCATGCCTCAAGTTTCTCTCACCTAGAAGAGATGCCCTGCAGACTTGTAGGATGCCATGTTTAAGTATGCACCGAGCAAGTGACCTTTACGGTCTATTAAGGGGAGTACTCTAAAGTCACAGAGGAACAAGAAGAGTGTACGTTACCTTAGCCACGAATCAAGAACCTCCTAAGACCTCTCACGGTACATCATGCTCATGACTTAGACTATGTTGCTTGGAACGTATGAAGCCTTGAGCGTAGGTTAAACAGACTCTATTATAGGGCAAGCCCTTGATGCAGTATTAAGACTACATCGCTTGGAACGTAAGAAGCCTTGGATGTAGGTTTTCAGACTATGCCGCTTGGAACACTTGAAGCCTTGGGCATAGGATTAAGCAGATCGTATCGAAGGGCAAGCCCTAAGATTCGGTAAGACTACGTCGCTTGGAATGCATGAAGCCTTGGACGTAGGTTAAGGCTGTGTCACTTGAAACGCATGAAGCCTTGGACACAGGATTTTCAGGTGCATGTCTAATGCCATAAATCCTAGGGGGAGTGTCTTGGAGAATGAATCAAGAACAAAATAAGAACCAAGAAGTACCAAGAACAAGAGAAAGATCAAGGAATAGAACAAGGATCAAGATCCTAGTTCTAAGGACAAGAATCAGGAACAAAGGACCAAGAACCAGAAACCATAGTACTAAGGCCCTTAAAGGAAAACCATGGTTTTAGGATTCAAGGACCAAGGTCCTCGAGAAAGATCAAGATAAGAACCCCAAGTCAAGAACAAAAATTAGAGGGCCTAAGTACTTACAACAAGAAAAAGATCAAGAACAAGCAAGAACAAAGAATGTGGTACCCTAGCATATCAAGGACACGATTAAGAGCCTACAAGTAGGCTACTTACTGAGTCTTGTACTCATTCCTTATTCTCCATTTTTTTTTCCAGGTGATAAGGAGCTGGTCAAGAACGGAAGCGGAGTCTGGAGGAGGTGCCATAGACAAACCTCACCCGTCGTCTTTAACCCTTTGTTTTAAAATGTTTTGTGTCTGTTTCTTATTTTGTGTTTTAATCATTACGTCGTATTTTAAATTAGTAATGTGCGCACACTACTTTGGTATAATGAAAATTATGTTTTAAATTTTAATGGTTTTATCAAGAAGGAAAATTTTACCCGCCTTTTTTAGTCATCGTGTCAGCACGGTCCTTACATACATCTTGTTCATAGCCGACAGATTTTCGTACATATTTTACAACACCTTCAATAGGCCTAATGTTGTCTTCTCTTTGATGAGGTTGAACGTCATGTTTCTGGACAGCGTCAACCAAATCAACCCTCTGTGATCATGGTATCCGGCTTCACCCCCAAAAGAAGTTTCTGAAGATCTTTCTGGTACAGATCATGGTGAATCTTCAATCTGCATCTTCTAGAAACTTATATCGAATCCATCAAACTTTTCAATTCTAGTCTTTGAACTTTTCATATTCACAGATCATGGTGAATCTTGCCTCGCTCTGACACCAGTTATTAGGATCACACACTCGATCGAAATGAACAAGAAAAACATGATAGAGAAAATGTAAGGAGAAATATTGACTAAAAGTTTTGTATTAATGACTTCAGGTATGCAAATAAAGGATATGAAGAATGAGAAATATACATTTTGAAAGAATTGACTGATGGGTAAATATATTATTTTAGTTTATTATATATATAGCTTTAATACATATAACCACTTACTATATATAAATATTTAGTATATATTTTTACTATAAATAATCAGCCTCCATATCTAACTTGCACAAATACTAAGTTTGTAAGGAGGGTGGGAAGAAAAATAAGCCAATGGAGGCTCTCAATTTCTTTATGCAACTTTTAGCCAAGAATTCTTAAAAATCGCGAAATTACTCATCCATAATGAATATCATCCTTTTAAACCAATTTGTACAACTTTATGGCTATGAGAGGAAACACTTTCGTTAAGAAATCAAAGGCTAAAAGATATTGGAGCGTTGGAACCCATCAGTTTACTTTCGGTAAACGTTTTAAGTTTGAAATTTAGAAATTTGAGTCCAAAATTCTTCGTCTAGAGATTGATTCATTTAATGAGCCTTATACAATTAGCTGTAGGGTAAGTTAAGGAACACAATTGAAGAAGAAATCAAGAGGAGATGAGCTCTCAATCGTTCAAACTACAAGCATCTTGGAATTAATTTTCTTGGTAAGTTCATTATCAAGCTAGAGACTTGGTAAGTTACATGCCTAGTAGTAATGGAGTCTAACCCGACTTGGTAAATTTTCTTAGAATTAATTTTCTTGGTAAGTTACATGCCTAGTAATAACGGAGTCTAACATGACGATCATTCAGACAAACATCCACCAACCAAGAGGGGTGAAAATGATGACGATAGTACAATTGAGAAAGAATCTTAGCCATGATGAATCTATGCTTGCTGCCATTGTTGTATTTGAAAAGGGGAGCTCGAGTGAACCAACCCACTACATGAATACCACGACGCAAAACAAGAAGGTCAGATAATGGGTTTATTCTCACCCGGAGAGATAAATCACAAGATTAGTTTTAAATCTAGATAGGTATGTCAATTGAAAGTGAGAAACACAAAATGATGTTAAGAGCAAACATTCTCTTCCGAGAGGAGTGAATTGGGTCACTCTTGGTTATCAAACTCGAGACCTCTTGCACCAAAAGCAAGAATCATACCACTAAATCAAATGCCCTTATTATGGACTTTATATTAAGTTGTTTATTGAATGTATCATCGTTATTTAATTTATTTTCTTTTGTTATTAGAAATTATTTACTCGGTTTCATTTATTTTCTTTTGTTATGATATCTTTTTGATCTAGGGTTTCATTTATTTTCTTTTGTTACGATATCTTCTAGATCTAGGGTTTGATTAATTATGAAATTATTTACAGGATTGCGATATTAAGAGCATTATCATAATAGTTTTAATTGCCTTAACTTTTGTTTTTCCTCTTTTTTTCATGGTTTATTAAGATGGTAAAATGGTAAGTATAAATTCTCATACTAAAAAAAGATTAAGAAATAAGGGCATTTTGAGAATTGAACTTGGGACCTCTCATACCCTAAGCGAGAATCATATCACTAGACCAAATGCCCTTACTAGAAAACACAACATTTTTAGCTCCTACTCAATATGTTTTTTTCTCTCAAGTTTGAAATCTATTTTCCTGGGGGTTGTTGACTATAAAACAAAAAGTTGATGGTCTAGTATTTTACTCGTTTGTAAGGAGGCATGTAATATTGAATTATTCTAATTTATAAGGGGTATCAAATAAACCAACCAACCAACAAAGGAAACAAGCTAATCAGTTTGGTTAGATTTTCGGTTCAGTTCATTAGTTTGTTTGATTTAGTTCTTCTATTTTGCCTCGTATGGCAAGAAAATAAAGTTGTATTGAAGGCACCTGAGTTTCATTTATGATAAACTCATATAAAATATAATTGCATCAATAGCACTAAGAGGAGTCTATAAGAATTTCATGAACTTAAGTACAACTCATGCTTCATTAAAGAGGAGATAAACTTTAGTTAAGTAACTGGAACTTTAAATTACTTCATGTGGAGCTTTAATTGCTCTATGCTAGTTACAATCTTTAGGATTGACTAATTGGACAGGAATTCTTAGATTTAGGGGATTGTTTTGTGTAATTTTCAACTACAACTTATGTTTTCAAATTTTTAGGTCATAATTTAGGTAGTAGGTGTTATATTATGGATCAACACTAGAGTTTCTATCTATGTTGTATTTATTTGAAGGCTATAGTTGTCATCTATGTTGTATCGCAATAAGATTGTTGAAATTTTGGTTAAAGTGCATATTTTATTTCTTAGGAGTAAAAAATTTGTTTCTTTGCATAATATGAATTTAGTTGGAGAGTTATTACAGATGAATGGAGAATAAAAATTTCTTTAAAATAATAAACAGACCCAAGCTCGTTGTTGTTGTGGTCTACTTGTGATTTTGCAAAAAGCTTAACTAATATGAAATATCAAGGTAAATCAAGAATATATCCTACACAAACATTCAAGATGACAATAAAATGGAGTTCAATTGAACTTACTTTTAGTTTCCTGTTTGAAAGGTTCAAGATGAAGCATAATTGTATTAACGATATTAAAGAGAAATTCATGTTTTATTAGAAGAGATCAACTTCATTTAAGGTACTAGGAGTTTAAACTACTTCCATTGTAATTTCAATCACTCTACCAAGATTACAAATTTAGGGTTGGCTAATTGGACATCAATTCTCTAACTTTACGTTATAATTTAGGTGGTAACCATTATAATATTAATGAGCATAAGAGTTACAATTCTTTCATGGACCATATGTGCTATAGTTAAAAGAATATATATATATATATTATGTATGTCAAGGTCTGGATAAAGCACAAAGTAGCAAGGAACACCATTGTCGACTCTAGAACCACCCACAACTCATTATCGAGACCAATGCAAAATATTTTAACATCCTTCAGCATCGAGATACAGGAAAGATGAACGCCGTCAAATTGGAAGCTTTACCTGTTTTAAGAGTCACAATGAGAACTCTAATCAAGCTGGAACCTTGGACTAGGCAAATCATTTTGTGATAGTTGAAATGGATGACTTCGACGTCGTGTTAGGGATGAACGTCCTACTGGAACACAAAGTCATTTACATGTCCCTAGCAAAATGCCTAGTTGTAATGGAGTCTAATTCGACGATAATTCAGAAAAACATCCATCAACCAAGAGGGGTGAAAATGATGTCGATACTACAGTTGAGAAAGAATCTTAGCCACGATGAATCTACGTTTGCTGCTATTGTTGTAATTGAAAGGGGAGCTCGAGTGAGCAAACCTCAATAGCAACCTTGTTGCCACTACATGAACACCACAACGCAAAACAAGAAGGTCAGATAATGGATTTATCCCCACCAGGAGAGATAAATCACAAGATTAGTTTTATGTTGCAGTCAAGATCGCCTGCCACAAACAAATGTCATGCGGTTGAGCCTGAGCTAGCTAAGTTCTATGAAAAGCTAAATGACTTGTTAACAGTCAAGTTTATTAGACCCGCAGAGGCTCTTGTCAATGATCACTCAAATGCTCGGCAAAGACACCAAGCCAACGCCTTTATTGGAGAAGGAAGAAAAAAAACAAGTCACTGAAGCAACACATGTTCACACAAAAATACCAGATGGATGAAGAGAAGGGTCAGTCGGAAGCGTCAACAATAACAATTTCAAGAAAAATAGAGAGTTTATATAAGTTAACGTCATATCAAATTTGAGTTCAAAGCAACAAGAACCAAAGACTAGTGCAAAAATACTATGGACTAGTCAAAGTTATCCATAAGATTATGAAGACCTCATATAGGATCCAATTGCTCTTATGGATGCGGACTAACCTTGTTGTCCACGTCAGTAACTTGAAACGTTATTATTCTGACCAATAAGACATCAAGTAGAAGCAGTTGGTATGACGTCATGCAAAGAAGAAAGATTTTCATGAGAAGAAAGTAGGGAAGACACCAATAGAGAAGACATGAAGAGTCAACGAACCGAGAAGTGATTTTCAACAGCTCCTAGTAGATTGGAAAAGACTCCTCATTCTGAGATCAGCTGGAAGCGCATCGAGAGACCTAAAATCAGCCTCGTCCTACAATGCTGAGTATATGAAGAGTTGGTTATCAATAAATTGTGTGGGGACAGATGTCACGGTCATGATTGCCCATGGCGTGTTGTCTATGGCTGCATGTCTCAGCATGCAAATAATAATTTGTTGTCCAAGGTGGCATGCTCATTTCATATCTGAATTTTGCACAGTTGACTTGTTCGTTGAGGCGCATAATCATTGTCTCACTGCTGAAAGAATCTCAAGTCCTCATGAAATGATTGGAAGAGAATCTCAAGTCTTCTATTTGTTGGATCGGTATGGCAACCCTAGAGGGGGGGTGAATAGGGTTTTAACGATAAAAGTGTTTAAACGTGATTAATTTTTCTAATGATGAAACTTTTTACAAATAAGTAAAAGATGATAATTACTATAACAAAGTAATTCAAGTCAAAACAATAATCAAGTAGAACATGCAATAAATCACAATAATAATTTTGAAATTAAATAGAAAAGAGTCAGAGAAAATGACACCGTAGTTTTATAGTGGTTCGGTCAAACTCGACCTACTCCACTCCCCAAGCGCCTCTTGGGAATTTGAATAAAGAACTTTCTCGACTCTTTCCACGGATCTGAGTCAAACCGCTACACCGCTCTTTTTACGAGTTCAAGAGCAAACTCAATCCTTTCCACGGCGCAGGATCAAACCGATACAAGTATTTGAGTTTGATAATAACACACCACAACTCTCTCAAAGAGTAGATTTACAATTTGGGATACTCACAACTATTTCCTCACAATACAATAATAATCCCTCTCAAGAATAAGATGAAAAGAAATAAACTTGTAAGCTTGGAGAGAGCAACAAACAATGGAGACTTTGAACAAATGAGGATTGGAGAATGTATGTAAGTTGTGTATTTTAAAATGTGGGGAAGATGAGTTTATATAGAGGAGAAAAGTGGCAAAATGTAGGATTGAATATTGACCATTGGATTGTGTTAGGAATAATGGAAGGTGGAGATTAAAAGTAAATAAATAAGAAAATTTTCTAAATTCATTTATTTCAAAATTTTAATATAATAGTAATATAATATAATAATAATAAAAAGTTATGTGAGTAACGGTCAAATGAAATTCAAAATTTATTATAAATATAATAATATAATAATAATAAAAACTATGTGAGTAACTACCAAAATTTTAAAATATAGTAATATAATAATATAATATAGTAATAATAAAAATCGATGTGAGTAACGGTTAGATTCAAATTTATATTTTGTAAAAATAACTTTATTTAAAAATATAGTAATAAGAAAAACTCCACCATTTGTTACTCTCCCAAAATCATAAATGTCATACTTTGATATATTTTGATTTGTCCATCATTTTGATTTTGCTGCCACATCATCACGTCGGGTATGTTGTCTCGACTGTAATTTCTTCGTTTTAGCTCTGATTTGAGTGATTGAAAAGTCGTTGAAATTGTTATTCCCGACCTTATACTGTGGACAGTTCAAAATACTGAAAATAATTAATAATTAAAAAGTAGGTTTGTTATCATCAAAACATCAATTAATTGATTGAAATTAATTAAAGTGAGATCAAGGCCAAAAAGCCAACAATCTCCCCCTTTTTGATGATGACAAACCATTTCAAGAAAAATTCATAAAAACCAAGGTAATACACCATCCATGTAATAATACTAATACATGCTAATATATTATCATAAATTTTACTCATGCATATTCTCCCCCTATATTAATGCCTCAAGAAATTATGAAACATCAAACAAGTAAATGATTCATAAATAATAAAACAACAAACTTAGAGCATATTTTTCTTAATTTTCTCCCCCTTTGTAATCATCAAAAACAACAATTGAAAGAGAATACATTTAAGAATGACGTAATGGCTCCCCCTAAAAACATGCATTAAAAAATTATAAAATTCAAGATATATCACAACGAATAATACCAAGCTCAAGCCTATTTTTGCAAAAATTTTCTTCATTTAATGGCTTGGTAAAAATATCGGCTAGTTGATTATTAGAGTTTACAAAATCAAGAATAATATGTCCATTTTGCACATGCTCTCTAATAAAATGATGTCTAATGTCAATATGTTTAGTTCTAGAATGATGAATAGGATTTTTAGTTAAATTAATAGCACTTGTATTATCACAAAATATAGGCACACTATGAAATTTTAATCCAAAATCACAAAGAGTTTGTTTCATCCAAAGAATTTGAGCACAACAACTAGCAACAGCAATATATTCCGCTTCGGTAGTAGATAAGGCAACCGAATTTTGCTTTTTACTAAACCAAGAAACTAAGGAACTACCAAGAAATTGACAAGTTCCACTAGTACTTTTACGATCAAGTAAGCTTCCGGCAAAATCCGCATCAGAATATCCTACCAATTTAAATTCAACATTTCTAGGATACCACAATCCTAAATCAATAGTTCCAAGCAAATATTTAAATATTCTCTTAACCGCATGTAAATGAGATTCCTTAGGAGAAGATTGAAATCTAGCACAAAGACACACACTAAACATAATATCGGGTCTACTAGCGGTCAAGTAAAGTAAAGATCCAATCATACCTCGATAAGTTTTAATATCCACACTTTTACCTTTTTCATCCTTGTCAAGCTTAGTGGATGTGCTCATGGGAGTTCTTGCAATCTTACCTCCATTGAACTTGAATCTTTTGAGCAAATCTTTAGTGTATTTCTCTTGATTGATGAAGATACCATCCTTGAGTTGTTTGATTTGAAGTCCAAGAAAGAAACTAAGTTCTCCCATCATACTCATCTCAAACTCATTATGCATACATTTAGCAAATTCTTCACATAAAGAAGGATTAGTAGAACCAAATATGATATCATCCACATATATTTGCACTAATAGCATATCATTTTCTTTAATCTTAATAAAGAGTGTAGTGTCGAGTTTGCCCATTTTAAAATCATTCCCGATAAGAAAATTACTAAGTCTATCATACCAAGCTCTTGGAGCTTGTTTTAAGCCATAAAGAGCCTTTTTCAACTTATAGACATGATGAGGAAATTCTACATTTTCAAATCCGGGAGGTTGTTCTACATAAACTTCCTCCATAATATAACCATTCAAAAATGCACTTTTCACATCCATTTGATATAATACAAAATTTTTGTAAGAAGCAAAAGCAAGTAACATTCTAATAGCTTCTAATCTAGCAACGGGTGCAAAAGTTTCTTCATAATCTATGCCTTCCTCTTGACAATAACCTTGAGCTACAAGCCTAGCTTTATTTCGAATGATATTCCCATTTTCATCCATTTTATTTCTAAAAACCCATTTGGTTCCAATAATAGAAGTATTAGATGGCCTCGGCAATAATTCCCAAACTTTGTTCCTTTCAAATTGATTTAGCTCTTCTTGCATGGCTAAAATCCAAAACTCATCATTTTCGGCATCCTTAAGACTTTTTGGTTCAATTTGAGAAACAAAAGCAAGATTATTAAATAAATTAATAGAAAAGCGAGTTTTCACACCTTGTTCGAGATCACCAAGAATCAAGTCTTTGGGATGAGACAAGGCATACCTCCATTCTTTTGGCATTGATGAAGAACCTTCTTCCTTTAAGCTCACCTCTTCTTTACTCGTAACCATTTCTTTGCCGTTGTCACTAACGAGTAAATCTCCAAAATTTCTTTCTAACTCATCACTACAAATAGACTCATTAGAAATATTATTGCAAGATTCATCAAATACCACATGCATAGATTCTTCAATAACTAGAGTTCTCTTATTGAAAATTCTATAAGCTTTACTAGTAGATGAATAGCCAAGAAAAATACCAATATCCGTTTTTGAATCAAACTTTCCAAGCTTTTCTTTGTTGTTCAAAATAAAACATTTACAACCAAAAACTTTGAAATACCCAACATTCGGAATTTTGTTATGCCAAAGTTCATAAGGAGTTTTATTTAATGAAGGTCTAATTAAAACTCTATTTAAAATATAACAAGCGGTATTAACGGCTTCCGCCCAAAAATATTTAGGTAAATCATACTCATTTAACATTGATCTAGCAAATTCTTGTAAAGTACGATTTTTTTTTTCAACCACACCGTTTTGTTGAGGAGTCCTCGGAGAAGAGAAGTCATGAGAAAGACCATTATCTTCACAAAATTTTTCAAAGGCAACACTATCAAATTCTCCTCCATGGTCACTCCTAATTTTAGTAATTAAAAATCCTTTTTCATTTTGAACTCTTTTTACAAAACTAGCAAATCTTTTCAAAACATCATTCTTATGTTTTATCATCAAAACCCAAGTAAATCTTGAAAAATCATCCACTATAACAAAAGCATAATAATTTCCTCCATAACTAGCTATTTTAGAAGGGCCAAATAAGTCCATATGGAGTAGTTGAAGAGGTCTAACAGTAGAAATCATATTTTTAGATTTGAAAGAAGACTTAGTTTGCTTACCCATTTGACAAGCGTCACAAATTTTATCTTTTTCAAATTTAAGTTGAGGAAGACCTCTAACTAATGAATTTTTTGAAATATTTGAAATCAAGTACATACTAGCATGTCCTAGTCTTCTATGCCATAGCCAAGAGTTATCAAGCAAAACCGAAAGACATTTATCATTTGTAGGACAATCATTCAAATCAATAGTATACACGTTATCATCTCTATTTCCTACAAACAAAACTTTTTTATCACTAGCATTTTCAATTATGCAATTATTCTTATCAAATACAACTCTAAAACCTTTATCACATAATTGACTAATGCTAAGTAAGTCATGCTTTAAACCATCAACTAATAATACATTTTCAATGAGAGTACAAGAGTCATTACCTATAGTACCCTTACCAATTATTTTACCCTTCTTGTTATCACCAAAAGTTACTAAGCCACCATCCTTCTTGGAAAGATCCACAAACTTGGATGGATTACCCGTCATGTGTCTTGAGCAACCACTATCCAAGTACCACTTATTTTTCTTGGAGGCTTTCAAACAAACCTAAAAACAAAGATATTCAAAATTGACATTTTGGTACCCATACTTGTTTGGGTCCTAGAAAGTTAGTGTTCACAAATTTAGGAATCCATTTCATATTTGCATTCATATTAAAGACATTGTATTTGGATAAGTAACAAGAATAATCTTTATGTCCAAACTTACCACATGAAAAACAAACAACATTATGCAATAATTTATTTCTTGGACTAAATTTGTGTATTCTATTTTTATTCGAAAAATTATTTTCTAAAATATTGTTAAATTTTGTATTTTGAGAAACTTTTCTTCCTAAAGGAATGTTTTGAGAATTTTTCAATTTAAAGCACTTAGGTCTAATATGACCTTCAACACCACAATAATGACATATAGGCACAAATCTAGATTTATCATACTTAGATACAAATTTACTGTTAGATTTAGACAAGATAAGGGATGCTTTAACAAATATTGTTTTAGAGCTTGAAGGTGTAGAACATTCATCAATATAGCCTAATCCTCTTTTATCACCATATGACTTACCTCCCTCAAGTATTTTATCTAATTTTTGAGCACCGATTGTTAACATTTTGATAGATTCCTTAGCCCTACCAAGTTCTTGCAAATTATTTGATTCATTTTCTGTGAGCAATTTAATTAATTTATCTTTTTCACAACAATCATTCTCAAGAGACTTGACTTTATCAATTAATGCATTTTTCTCATCACAATCAAATACATGCTTTTCACAAGGTACATCAATTTTAACAATATTATGATCCTTCTCTTTTAAGCAAGAAATTTCATTTAGTAAAGACTTATTTTCAATAATTGAAGTCTTATATTTCTTTTTAAGCACAATATACTTTGAACTAAGTTTCTCTAAATCAATTTGCATCTCATCAACAAGTTTAAATAATTCATGATAAGAAAGAGATTCAAGAGTTACCTTATCTTCTTGTTCATCTTCTTGTTCATCCTCTTTGTCACTATGAGCCATGAAGCAAATATTTGCTACTTCTTCATCACTTGCACTTTCATTACTATCATCCATTTTAAATAGTTCATAATTATGAACTAACATGCTACTTTTTGTTTCTTTAACTTGGTTTGTTCCCTCATGAGTTACTTCAAGAGTTTTCCATATTTCATATGCCGAACAACACATAGATATTCTATTAAACTCATCATTACTTAGGGCACAATAGAGAACATTTATAGCACTAGCATTAAGAGAACATTTTTTTTTATCATGCTCATCAAATTCCTCTTCTATTTTAGGCACCTCAATATTATTAACAATTTTTATTGGTATGTAAGGACCTTTACTAACATTTAACCACAATTGATAATCAATATGTTGCAAATAAATTTTCATCCTAGCTTTCCAATATATATAATTTGTTCCATCAAAATAAGGGGGCCTAGAGATTGATTGTCCTTCACTAAAACAACTATTAACACGTAGGTTTGCCATATGCTTAAACAATAAAGCTTATATGAAAAATATATAAAGCAACCTGCTCTGATACCAATTGTTGGATCGGTATGGCAACCCTAGAGGGGGGGTGAATAGGGTTTTAACGATAAAAGTGTTTAAACGTGATTAATTTTTCTAATGATGAAACTTTTTACAAATAAGTAAAAGATGATAATTACTATAACAAAGTAATTCAAGTCAAAACAATAATCAAGTAGAACATGCAATAAATCACAATAATAATTTTGAAATTAAATAGAAAAGAGTCAGAGAAAATGACACCGTAGTTTTATAGTGGTTCGGTCAAACTCGACCTACTCCACTCCCCAAGCGCCTCTTGGGAATTTGAATAAAGAACTTTCTCGACTCTTTCCACGGATCTGAGTCAAACCGCTACACCGCTCTTTTTACGAGTTCAAGAGCAAACTCAATCCTTTCCACGGCGCAGGATCAAACCGATACAAGTATTTGAGTTTGATAATAACACACCACAACTCTCTCAAAGAGTAGATTTACAATTTGGGATACTCACAACTATTTCCTCACAATACAATAATAATCCCTCTCAAGAATAAGATGAAAAGAAATAAACTTGTAAGCTTGGAGAGAGCAACAAACAATGGAGACTTTGAACAAATGAGGATTGGAGAATGTATGTAAGTTGTGTATTTTAAAATGTGGGGAAGATGAGTTTATATAGAGGAGAAAAGTGGCAAAATGTAGGATTGAATATTGACCATTGGATTGTGTTAGGAATAATGGAAGGTGGAGATTAAAAGTAAATAAATAAGAAAATTTTCTAAATTCATTTATTTCAAAATTTTAATATAATAGTAATATAATATAATAATAATAAAAAGTTATGTGAGTAACGGTCAAATGAAATTCGAAATTTATTATAAATATAATAATATAATAATAATAAAAACTATGTGAGTAACTACCAAAATTTTAAAATATAGTAATATAATAATATAATATAGTAATAATAAAAATCGATGTGAGTAACGGTTAGATTCAAATTTATATTTTGTAAAAATAACTTTATTTAAAAATATAGTAATAAGAAAAACTCCACCATTTGTTACTCTCCCAAAATCATAAATGTCATACTTTGATATATTTTGATTTGTCCATCATTTTGATTTTGCTGCCACATCATCACGTCGGGTATGTTGTCTCGACTGTAATTTCTTCGTTTTAGCTCTGATTTGAGTGATTGAAAAGTCGTTGAAATTGTTATTCCCGACCTTATACTGTGGACAGTTCAAAATACTGAAAATAATTAATAATTAAAAAGTAGGTTTGTTATCATCAAAACATCAATTAATTGATTGAAATTAATTAAAGTGAGATCAAGGCCAAAAAGCCAACACTATTCTTCTTCTTTCTTTTTTTTTTTTTTTCAAACATCCATGTGAATTATTTCTTTATTCAATTTGATATAATTGTTGGGAGCATTTCAAAAATCGAACTCGAAACCTCTCGCACCAAAAGTGAGAATCATACCACTAGACCAAATGCCCTTGTAGTTAGGGTCAAGGGTGTAATGCCTTTGAAGTTAGGGTCGATGCTCTATCAAAATTCTGCAATAGAAAATAAATAGTACTACCATCATCTTCTTTTGCAAGACTTTCTCAAACCCTCCTATAAATTATAATTAAAAAGATTAAATATAGCTTCTTCTTCTTCCTTTTTCAAACATCTTTATTTCTTTGTACAACTTGATATAATTGAAGGGGGCATTTCAAGGATCGAACTCGAGACCTCTCGCACCCGAAGCGAGAATCATACCACTAAACCAAATGCCCTTGTAATGAATCTTTCATTTTTAGTTGCTAGTCCATATGTTTTATGCGCCTCTATATTTAAAATTTATCCACATGTTTTTGTGCTTTAGAACCTACCTTGTACGTTTGAGATTATGAATGACTCCGCTCAAATTATTTTGGTTGAAGCTGCATTGCCACTAAAACATATGTGCATTCCTTTGGGATTTACTTCGTCCCTTTCACAATTTTACTACGTTGTGCATTCTTTGCGACCATTTAACAATAGTTATAATGAGATTGTTATCTCATGTTAGAAAAATGCTACCATTTAACAATATTTATAATGGGATTGCTATCTCATGCTAGAAAAAACACGAGTAAATGTAATCTCAAATTAGAATCATAATGATATGAACAATCTCACTATTGTCATATGACCTCTCACACCCTAAGCAAGAATAATACCACTAGACGAAATTTCCCTTCTTGAACATCTATCATTTTTAGCTCTCACTTGATATATTTGTTGGGAGTGGCTAAAAGCATTTTGTTGAGCATTTCAATCATGAATAACTTATAGAATACTATCATCAACCCTTTACAACCAATACACGGAATTCTTAATTAATAAATTGTACTTGTTGATCATTAATCATTTTGAAGTAAGACTAATGGAGATGCATGGTAACGATCATTAATCATTTTTGAAGTGGAGATGCATGGTAACAATCCCCGTACCTCTGTATTTAACTTATATGTTATTTTAATGTGTATTTATTTACTTCGTAAATATCTTTAATTCTACAATCTCTTAAAGGGGCATTCTGAGAATTAAACTCGAGACCTCTCGCACCTAAAGCGAGAATCATACCACTAGACCAAATGCCCTTGTTATGCACTTTGAAACGTATATATGAATTCTTGAGCCTAGGTATTAAGGTCGTATTTTGTTGTATTGTAGGAAACACATGAAGTCCTTGATGAGAATATGTCGTTTAGAACAAAACAAGAACATAATAAGAACAGAGAGCTTTCTTCTTCTTCTTTTTTTTTTTTTTTTCTTTGTTTCCTAAAATGGTAAGTATAAAGTCTTGGGATGTAAATAAAGACTTTTTACTATTGGTTGCCCAACAATTGGTGTACAAAAGTTAAGAGGTATGTTTGATAATAGGAACAAAAGGTTTATATTAATATGAAGTCCTTTGATAAGTAAAAAATTTAGACATAGGGCATTACAAGAATTGAACTCAAAACCTCTTGCACTCTAAGTGAGAATCATACCACCAAAACAAATATTATTAGCTTCTATTCAAATATATTTTTCTCCGAGTGGTTGGACGGCTATAAAATGAAAAGTTGAATTGTTATAATATACCAGGGTTATCAAATAAATCAACAACCCAACAAAGGAAACAAACTAATCAATTTGGGTTGGATTGATTCGGTTCAGTACATCAGTTTGTTTGATTTAATTCTTCCATTTTGCCTCGTATGACAAGAAAATAAAGTTGTATTGAATGCACCTAGTTTCATTTATGAAAGACTCATATGAAACGTACTGGCAATAATAGTACTAAGAGTTAGAGTCTATAAGCATTTCATGAACTTAAGTGCAACTCATGCTTCTTTAAAGCTGAATATACTTTAGTTAAGTAACGGGAACTTTAAATTACTTCATGTGGAGCTTCAATTACTCTATGCTAGTTACAATCTTTAGGATTGACTACTTGGACACGAGTTCATGGATTTAGGGAAATTTTTGTGTAATTATCAATTACAACTTATGTTTTCAAATTTTTAGGACATAATTTAGGTAGTTTTCAAAGTATATTATCTAATATAATGAATCTATCTCCGAAAAAAAATTTAAATTTCCTACTGATCTTGCTGAGACAACTTCTTCTATTCCAACCCTGAGTGTTATCTCGCCTTCTGCAAACACTCTCCAGGAACTAGTTTCTTGAAAAAACAGCACAAATATGATTAGTGGCCCCTGAATCCAGTATCCAAGTTAAGTGATCATACTCTACTAAACGTATTTCTACAACTAGTAAATCATATTTACCTTGTTGTGCCTTTTCGGCTTTATTCTCTGCAAGGTAATTTGGGCAGTGACTTTTCTTGTGCCCGTTTTTATTGCAATGGAAACATTTTCCATTATCTGCATTTTGAACCTTAAGTTTGTGGTCAGTAGGAATCTTATCTTTCCCCTTACCCTTTTTGTCAAATGCAACCCAAACTATTCGGTTTGCATTTCAGCAGGGGTCTAGGGGACATTCCGTAGTTAAAACAAACCTCAAATCTGTTGGGTTTTATGTCCTAAAACTCATAGTTTGTAAACAAAAACATATTCTATTTTCAATAAAGTTATTATTGTTGTTTATTCAGTAAAGATTGTTATTGAATAAAGTGAACTTTACGAAGATTAATCTAAATCCAATAAACTAAGAACACTCTAGCTATAGTATGATTACTTGAACTATATGTAGAGAAATAAGAGTGGATCAAGTTCAAGTATATATAGTCAAAATGATCTATAGTATAAGGATAAGGCTGAGTACCTTATTCTAGGGACACTATGGATGCGGCCCACTTTTGTATATGATATAAACAATGTGATCACTAAATTGTACATGTGGAGACATGTGAGTGGGGGCATCCTATGCAATGAGTATTGCATAAGATCGGACCATGAAGAAAACCACTCTCACTTTATAATGTCGTTTACTGTTGAGACAGATTTTCTTTTCATTTGATAACCTAGGTAACTCGGTTTTAATCCTGAGCTAACCATGAACTCCTGTTTATTCGGAATTATCCTTAGATTTGCATGGGTGAGAGTGGCTCTAGTTCGCCGACTCAATAGGCCTCCCATTTCAGGGGTAAGACAGGGTGAATGGCTGAGACGTGGGGTGCAAGATGGAATTCACTCCTACCCACTTTTAGGGATAGAAGAGTGGTAGTTCCCTTAAGCACTGACTCCAGGTCTTGAACAAGGAACCCACCCTCTCATTAGCCTGAGAGGGATTCGGTTTACTGGTTGGACCACAAACCAATTGTTCATTAGAGGATCAGTGAGACATAAGAAAGAAGAAGTAACTTTAGGGGTAAAATGGTAAATTGACCCAGCTCTAGTTACGAACAACCTGTGAAGGATCGACTTACTAATCATGGTTATATCAAATGGATAGAAATATATCTATAGTGAGGGGAGTGCAACTACTAGGTTATAGTGGAGTGTCCTAGTAGTTAACGAATGTTGGTTAACAAGGTTAATGAGTTTAACCGGTTAATCTTGGATCGTTGGAGCCCAAGATCTATAGGTCCATTAGGTCCCTCTGCTAGCTCATATCGGACTAAACCATAGAACAGTGTGACGAGTGAGTTCGAAGTGTTCAAATTCAAATTAGGAAATATGCGCTACATAGACGATATATTTAACCGCATTTTTGTTTTATTTACGAATTAAACAAAAAGAGAGAATCTGAGATATGTAAATAAGATTTAAAATCTTAATCAATTATGTGTTCAAATTGATTGGGATTGGCATTTGAATTAATATTAAATATTAATTAAATAGTTCAATTAATCATTTAATGTTACTTTAATTTGAAATTCATTATTCAAATTAATTGTTGAATTAAAATGAAGAAAGTCAAAATGTTGACTCCATTTAATGAAAAATTCTATGTTAGTGAAATTTTGAGGTGTCAAAATTTGGTTTAACCAAACTTGCATGCTTACCAAATAAATCCCACAAGTTTGAGTGGAATTTTAAGTGTCAAAATTTGGTTAACTCAAACATGCATGCTTGCCACATAATCCCAAACATTTGAGTGGAATTTTAAGTGTCAAAATTTGGTGATCTCAAATTTGCATGAACATGCAAACATGACTCTTTAAATAGAGTGATCATGGTACATGGAAGGTCTTCTTCTTCCTGGTGAAAAACCTTGAGAAAAACTTCTCACATATACAAAATCCCTCCCAAGTTTAGTCACTCACCGGATTCCACAATCCCGTTCTAAGGCCGGAGGATAATGGAGAAGACACTAGTGGTGGTTCGAAACCGGTTCGTGAGGAAAAAGAGTTTGAACTACAAAAGGTTAGTATCTAAACTCATTAAGTTTTAATACTTATGAACATGCTAGTTATTTACTATAATTGATGTTCTAAAAGTGCCTAAGATCCAAATTGCTTCCGCATGTGTTATATTAATACCATCAAAATCATCATTTGCAAGTATTGTGTTTAGGTTTGATTTCCTTGTTGCGTAATTGTTTTTAATTTCTCAGAAGCGAGTAATTGTACTATTGAGCTTGACATGCTGAGATTTAAAACAAATTCTATTAGCGAATTGACTTAATCCTTTTTAATCCAATCAAGTTTAACAAATGTAATAATATACCCAAAAACTATTAATTTACAACGATACTTTAGTGAGTTAGAGCAATTGCTACCGAGGGGCACTCAATCACTCCTTCACTAAACCAAGACATTCTTGACTTAAACACTAATCCCTGAATAACTCTTATTCCTATAGTATTTTAGTTATTGCTACTTTGGTTAAGAATATACTAACTCTTAGTAATTCTTCGTAAGTGTGACCCACCATTTTCAGACCTCAGAGATCGGCCCCAACAATGCTATCAAATTAAAAAGCCAAAGTTAGGAATGGACCTAAGAAATCCTATCAATTTCTAGAGTTTGCGTTGTTCCGACTCCCATGTTACGACCCTCTGAATGGGTAGTTGCTCTAGGGCAACATGCAGGCGGAACATGGGAATTTCACGATGCAACCTAGTGGTGGAGACCATAGGATGTGTTGATATACTTCCTTCTCCCACTTACTATAAATACTTTCTCTATTCACCTTGTTATTGACTCATGCAAATACCTTCGGAATGGAGACGCTCCTCGGGTGACACGAGGCCGAGCATGAATCTCACGGTGTGAATTATCCAGAGAGCGTAAAAAGAAAAAGATATATCTCATATACCTTTTTCCTCCCACTAAGTATTTTAGACGGTTGGGTATACTTATTACTTAGTATATTCCGGCTAATTAAATATAACTTAAGTCTAGGTGATTTTTCCAAATATAACATTTATACTCGATTTTTACCTATGATGTCTAGGTAATTTTTCATTTTTTTTTTTAAATCCTTACATCACTCACGCATGCTATTAAAACTGGACTAACTAAGCTCAAGTATTGACCCGATCTCCAGGTAGCAGGTGTTCCGTAAACCGTCAACTTAAGTACCTCCAGCCTTAGACAAGATCATGTCAGGTGAGCTTTCTTGTACCCACAGTTTTACAAGATATCGACCTATTTTAACTATTAAAATTCATCATGCTTGGTTGTTAACCTTAAGTGAGTATGCATTTATCTTTGTTATAGATTTTAACGTCTATCTCGTTTTATGACGTTGAAAATAACCTATAACATTCTTCCAACATGCTTTATATAACAATTATATAATCATCCATTCCATGCAATAATATAACAATTTATATCTATCTCATGGAACCCTAAACATGCATACTATACATTATAACACTTACAACATACTTGGAATGCATGAAACATGCTTAGCCTATGGTGGGATTTTAAATCTATATGACATACTTTATGCACATACATTTTCTATTAATTAAAACATACATTCATAATGCATAATTAATTAAACACACTAAAGTGGATTGGTTTTGGCATTTTAAAGCAAGCAATTAACTAAATTATTACATTAATAATTAATAATAACTTGAACCGCTCCCAAGGATCAGGAACAGGCCAAACCAACCCTTACAAACGTTGAACCGGACCCTAACTAGCAGAAAAAAACACCCGAACCACCTCTTCCATCTTCTTCAGTTCAGCTTGCTATCTCTTCCATTTTCGATCAACCTAAAATGGATTCTAATGACTCCATAAAAATTACAGACCTTTCTTCACTCATTAACCCCATATACATTAGGCCAATTACTATAATTGAATACCATGCAAGCAAAAAAAAAAAAAAAAAAAAAAAAAAAAAAAAAACATCCACTTTAGCAACCACAAAATTTCATTCATGAAATGGTACCCACCATGTTCAAATTAATGTAAATGAAGTGCCTAAAACTTGTTCTGATACCAATTGATGGTGTTGCTATAACACGTGCGGAAGAAATTTGGATCTTAGGCACTCTAAGTACAACAATTATAGTAAATTAGCTAGCATGTTCAAAAGCATTAAAACTCAATGAGTTTGAATACTAACCTTTTGTAGTTCAAATTTCTTTTTCCTCACGAACCGGTTTCGAACCACCACTAATGTCTTCCCTACTATTCTTCGGCCTTAGAACGAGATTGTGCAATCCGGTGAGTGACTAAACTTGATAGGAATTTAGTATATGTAAAGAGAGAGTTTTGAGAGATTTTCTCAAAGTTTTTCAAGCAAACTTTCCATGTACCTTAATCAATTTATAGAGTCATATTTGCATGTTCATGCAAATTTGAGATTACTAAATTTGACACTCAAAATTCCACTCAAATTTGTGGGATCACCGCAAGCATGCAAGTTTGATTTAACCAAATTTTGACACAAAAAATTCCACTCAAATTTGTGGGATTATGTGGCAAACATGCAAGTTTAGTTAAACCATATATTGATACTCGATATTCCACTAACTCAAACATGGATTTTTCCATTGGGTGAAGTCAACATTTTGACTTTCTTTATTTTAATTCAACAATTAATTTAAATAATTAATTTCAAATAAAAATAATAATAAATGATTAATTAAACAATTTAATTAAAATTTACATTAAATAAAATGTCAATCCCAATCAATTCCAGCACATATTCATTATATTGATTATGAATCCCTATTCATAATTAAAATATTTAAATCTTATTTAAAAATCTCTAATTCTCTTTTTGTTTAATTCATAAATAAAACAAAATGCGATTAAATATATCGTATATATTTAGCGTATATTCCCTAATTTGAATTCAAACACTTCGAACTCACTCGTCACACTGTTCTAAGGTTCAGTCCGATATGAGCTAGCAGGGGGACCTAATGGACCTACAGATCATGGGCTCTAACGATCCGAGATTAACTGGCTAAACTCATTAACCTTGTTAACCAACATTCGTTAACTACTAGGACACTCCACTATAGCCTAGTAGTTGCACTCCCCTCACTATATATATTTCTGTCCAATTGATATTTCCATGATTAGTAAGTCGATCCTTCACAGGTTGTTCGTAACTAGAGCTGGGTCAATTTACTATTTTACCCCTAAAGTTACTTCTTGTTCCTTGAGTCCCACTGATCATCTAATGAACAATTGGTTTGTGGTCCAACCACCAAACCAAACCCCTCTCGGGCCAGTGAGAGGGTGGGGCCCCTTATTCAAGACTTGGAGTCAGTACTTGAGTGAACAACCTCTCTATTATCCCTAAAAGCGGGTAGGAGTGAATTTCATCTTACACTCTATGTCCCCAACTATTCACCAGTCTTACCCCTGAAATGGGAGGCTTATTGAGTCGGCGAACTCGGGCCACTCTCACCCATGCAAATCTAAGGATAATTCCGAATAAACAGGAGTTCATAGTTAGCTTAGGATTAAGATCGAGTTACCTAGGTTATCGAATGAAAAAATTAGTCTCAACAATAAACGACATTATAAAGTTGTGAGTGGTTTTCTTCATGGTCCGATCTTATGCAATACTCATTGCATAGGACGCCCCCACTCACATGTCTCCACATGTACAATTTAGTGATCACATTGTTTATATCATATACAAAAGTGGGCCGCATCCATAGTGTCCCTAGAATAAAGTACTCAACTTTATCCCTGTACTATAGATCATTTTGACTATATACTTGAACTTGATCCACTCTGATGTATCTACATATAGTTCAAGTAATCATACAATAGCCAGAGTGTTCTTAGTTTATTGGATTTGACTATATACTTGAACTTCATCCACTCTGGTGTATCTACATATAGTTCAAGTAATCATACTATAGCTCGAGTGTTCTTAGTTTATTGGATTTAGATTAATCATCGTAACATTCACTTTATTCAATAAATTCAAACTATGAGTTTTAGGACATAAAACCCAACAAATACAATCAATTCTACTGATTGATCATTAATAAAAGAAGACTAATGGAGATGCGGGTAAAAGAAGACTAATGAAGATGTGGGCAATCGATCCCCGTACCTCTCGCATGCAAAGAGAGCACTACCATCTTAGCTACATCCTCACAATTGTTACATCACAAAACTCATAGGTCCCGTCATCAATAATAGTGAAAATGAAAAACTAAATAGTGAAAATGAAAAACTATCTCTCCTCATTATGTCATAAATAAGAAAAAATTGAAAAGAATAATATATTTAACAATTGATAGTATTCTTTGGAGATGCATGGTAACGATCCCTGCACCTCTCGCATGCAAAATAATTGCTCTACCATCTGGGGTACATCCACACAATTATCCGGGCTCATTATGTCGTAAATAAGAAAAAATTGAAAAGAAATAATATATTGTGATTTTTCTTTTCTTCAATCTTGTACAATTTGTCCGAAAGTGTCATTTTTCTCCACATTTTTAACACTTTATGTTTGGTTTGTTTGGAGAATTTTCTCGATCCCTTTATTTTGATCGCCCATGTTTGTTTGGGCTCTTTGATTTACTTCTTTCCCTTCGGCTCTTTGATTTACTTCTTTCCCTTCGATCAACACTAAGAGTATTGCCAGATGAATCTCTAATTTCCCATTTGGGAATACTTTTACCGACATCTCGAATTTCATCAAACTTAAGTTTATTAGATTCTCGTGAACTGTTGATTGCAGCAACAACAGTATACCACGTCTCGGGTAAAGATGACATCAAAATTAAAGCTTTAATTTCATTTTTTAAACATAATTTCCACTGAGCTCAATTGACTGACAATCACGTTGAACTAATTTATATGATCTGCAACAAATCTACCTTCAGACATTTGTATATATTTGACAACATCTTCTTCATAGCCGACGAATTTTCGTACATATTCGACAACACCTTCAATAGGCCCGATGTCATCTTCTCTTTGATGATGTTGAACGTCGTGTTCCTGGACAGCATCAACCAGATCAACCGTAAGGTGTAACGATCCTTGAGTTCCCACTCCTCCGCGGTTATGGTATCTGGCTTCACCCCCAAAAGGGGTTTCTAAAGATTTTTATGGTACATATAATCTTCAATCTACATCTTCTAGAAACTGATATAGAATCCATCAAACTTTTCAATTATTGTCTTTGAACTTTCCATCCTCATAGATTGCGGTGAATCTCGCCTCGCTCTAATGCCCATTCTTAGGATCACACAACAACACACACACTCGATCTAAATGAACACAAAAAACATGATAGAGAAAATGTAAGGAGATATATTGACTAAAAGTTTTGTATTAATGAAGTATGCAAAGAGAGGGTATGAAGAATGAGAAATGTACATTTTGAAAGCATCGACTAATGGGTATATATATGATTTCAATTTATTATATATATAGATTTAACAGATATAACCGCCTACTATATATAAATATTTAGTATATATATTTATATATATTAGGCAAATGGATCGCCTACTCTATCAGATTTTTACTGCAAATAGTCAGCCTCCATATCCAACATTCGAGAGCCCAAATAGTTAGTTTTCTAAGAGAGTTTAAAGAAAAATAAGCAAATGGAGGCTCGGAACGTTGGAACCCATCTGTTTACTTTATGTAAACGTTTTAAGTTTCAAATTTAGAACTTTGCGTCCAAAATTCTTCATCTAGAGATTGATTCATTAAGAGCCCAAATAGTTAGTTTTTCTAGGAGAGTTTAAAGAAAAATAAGCAAATGGAGGCTCAGAACATTGGAACCCATCGGTTTACTTTCTGTAAACATTTTAAGTTTCAAATTTAGAACTTTGAGTACAAAATTCTTCATCTAGAGATTGATTCGTTTAATGGGTCTTATACAATTAGCTATAAGGTATGTTACGTTTAATGGGTCTTACACAATTAGCTGTAGGGTAAGTTAATAAACACAGTTGAAAAAGATTATCATCAGCTTATCTGGTACGGCTACTAAGGTATGTTAAGGTATGTTTATTTGATACATACGTTTAAAGGGTCTTATACAATTAGCTATAAGGTATGTTACGTTTAATGGGTCTTACACAATTAGCTGTAGGGTAAGTTAATAAACACAGTTGAAAAAGATTATCATCAGCTTATCTGGTACGGCTACTAAGGTATGTTAAGGTATGTTTATTTGATACATACGTTTAATGGGTCTTATACAATTAGCTATAAGGTATGTTACGTTTAATGGGTCTTACACAATTAGCTGTAGGGTAAGTTAATAAACACAGTTGAAAAAGATTATCATCAGCTTATCTGCTACGGCTACTAAGTTAATGAACACAGTTGAAAAAGATTATCATCAGCTTATCTTCTACGGCTACTAAGAAACTTCTTACAGAGCTTCAGGATGATTATGCCGTCAAGGATCTTGGCATTTTGAGTTATTTTCTTGGGATTGAGATCTACCATACTTCCAATGGACTTGTTCTAACACAACATAAATACATTCAAGATTTATTGTCCCGCTCTTCTTTGGTGGCAATCTTATCTCCAGGAGTTCAAGGAAATAATCGATTGTTTCTCGCAAGGCGGTTGCTTATGCCACTGCCAAATTAACCTGGATCCATAACCTGGATCCAAGTCCTCTTGCGTGAGCTCGGGATTTCGCAAGCACGATCGCCTAGCCTGTGGCGTGACAACATTAGTGCCACCAATCTGTCCCTGATCGCCTATAGCATGTGGCGTGACAACATTGGTGCCACCTATCTGTCCCCCAATCCAATGAAATTCATTGTCCAGATTAGATAATCTAACCATTAATATGTAATCATAAGGAAGAGTATTTATTAAAGCACTAGGTTGCTCGCCTTAATTTTTGTTTCCTAAGATGGTAAGTAAGACATGTTAATATTGAATTATTCTAATATTCAAGGAGTTATCAAATAAACCAACAACCCAACAAAGAAACCAACAAACTATTTAATTTGATATAATTGTGAACTCAAGACCTCTCGCACCCGAAATAAGAATCATACCACTAAACCAAATGCCTTTGTCGTGGATCAATCATTTTTAGTTGCTAGTCCATGTATTTTGTGTGCCTCAAAATTTGAAATTTATCCATGTATTTTTTTTTTTTTGCGCTTTAGAACCTACTATTATTGCCACGTTAATTTCACATTGTCCATCACATAATAGAATTTGTTCTTCAAATCAATTGGATGTAGTTCAATTAATATCATTAAGAAATATTGACATAAAGAAAGTTCATATCCTATAATTCCTACCGTGTACCTTTGCGATTATGAATGACCCAACTCAAATTATTTTGGTTGAAGTTGCATTGTCACTAGAGCATATGCATTCCGTTGCATTGCCACTAGAGCATATGCATTCCTTTGGGATAGATATTGAAACAATACATTTGAATTTTAAGTAAAATTTCACCACAAACTAAGTTTTTGAAAACGACTTTTATTTTATATTTATTTTTTAATTTTTAATTTATTAATTTTTTTAGTTTTTAATTTTAGTTGTCAAAACCTAGATATGTCAAAACTACTTCTTTGCTACCCTTTAACAATATTTATATGCTTTTAAGTTTATTTAGTTTCTTTTTATTACTAAGTTTACTTCTATTTCATGTTTAAAATAAATGTGCTAGTAAATATAATTAATAAACCCAGGTGCTTAATACATTTTAAATACTTACTCCATTTGTATTTACTTCATTTTAAATAAAAGTTTACAGTAATTAATAAACCCATGTGCTTAATACATTCCCCGAAAAAATAAATTTGTTTGTATTATCAATGAATAGGAAGAGAAGAAATCCCGAAAATAAGTAGAAGGTTGAGAATTTCACTCAACCACGCAATCAAACTTGATAGACTCATGTGCAATTCTACCGGCAACGCAATTCTACCCCCCAACAATTGCTTGAAACTAAGAAATGAGAGAGATAATGCTGATTTTTAAGGGGAACATCTGAACTTCAGAGATCAATTTCATTCCTCTAAAATCTGATTTGTAGATAATAATTTGAGGATATATATAGTCTCCCCACAAAAGAAGTTAGTGGCCTGGATTTAATCTCAATCCACTTGAATCTCCACCAAAGACCAGGTCAATTTGACCATTACATACTTTATGAATTAAAAATAAATAAAGTTTTCTAACAACTCATCTAATGATGCTTGCAACTTCATCTTCACTTCAACTGTGTAAATATTCACTTCTAAAGCTCCAAATGGTTCTTTCTCAATCGAATAAGCTTGTAACACATGAAATGAGAGTTGAACAAAGCCTATCCAATTTTATAGATGAAGAATAAATGCTTGTTGAATCTTCTTAGCTGGTCTCTTTGGAACATTCGGATCACTGTGATCCTTATCATCTTCGCCCTCTTCAAAAGGATTCGTCCTCGAATCAAAAGAATCATCACCTACATCAAAAGGACTCAAGTCAACAACATTAAAAATTGAAAGTAGAATGTGTTGAAAATTCTCCAGGAAGATCATTTTATATGCATTGTTATTAATTACTTGACTTGATAAGGGTTATCCCCTCTTGGATGTAACTTTGTCTTCCTTTAAGATGGAAATCGCTCCTTGCGAAAATGTATCCAAACCCAGTTATCGGGTTGAAAAATCATTTCCTTCCATCCTTTGTTAATTCTTTAAGCAACTTTGAAATTTTGTTTCTCAATTGTCTCGTTCACCTCTTTATGGAATATTTTGATCCGACCTTAATTATGGTTGCTTTACTCACAAAAATATTTAATTCTTAAAATAACTTTTTGTTTCTCAATTGTCTCCTTTCACCTGTTTATGCAATGTTTTGATCAGATCTGCCTTACTTGTGATTGCTTTACTCACAAAAATATTAGAATGAATAGGAAGCAAATCAAGAGGAATAAGTGGATTAAATCCATAAACATCTTCAAAAGGAGAACAATGAGTGGTACTATGAATTGCTCTAAAGGAGAACGATACTATGAATTGCTCTATTATATGCCATCTCACAAATGGCAAACATTCGTCCCAAGACTTAATATCCTTAGAAATAATAGGCAGATTAAATCCATAAACATTTTCAGAAGGAGAACAAATGAGTGGTACTATGAATTTCTTTAAAGGAGAACGGTACTATGAATTCCTCGGTTATATGTCATCTCTACAAATGACAAAAATTAGTCCCAAGACTTAATATATTCTTAGAAATAATAGGCAATAATCCAATTTATCCCACACCATACTTCTCAAAAGTGACTTAAAAATTTAACTATCCCTATCTTTTTTGCGAGTAGCAAACCACATTTAAAGGTGTATACAGCCCATATAAAATATCTATCCCATTAAGGCACCACCATATTATAGAGCATTTAGGAATACAGAGCGGGGTGTTCAAGGTATCGATCCCCGTACCATCGCATGCAAACAGAGCACTCTACCATCTTAGCTACATTTCCACAATTCTTGCATAACAAAACCCAAAACTGTGCGTCGTGAAAATGAAAAAATATTTCTGATCGTTATGTTAAAAATAAGGAAAAATTGAATAGAAATAAAATATTAATAACTAATAGTTTCTTTAGGAGATGCATTCTACCAGCTACATCCCCATAATTCTTACCTAACAAAACCCAAAACTGCACGTCATGAATAATAGTGAAAATGAAAAAATATTTCTGCTCATTAAGTAAAAAATAAGGAAAAATTGAATAGAATAAAATATTGAAAATGAAAACTTTCCCTTCTCATTATATCATAAATAAGAAAAATTTGAAATAGAAATAGAATATTTGGTAGTAGGATTCCTTTGGAGATGCAGGGTATCGCACCGTACTTCTCACATGCGAAGCTAGCGCTCTACCATCTGACCTACATCCCCAAAATTCTTACGTCATCAAATCCTAAACCTACCATCACCAATAATAGTGAAAATAAAAAAATATCTATGCTCAATATATCAAAATAAGAAAAGATTCAATAGAAATAAAACCATTTGAGCTACATCCCACGAAAAAAATATCTCTGCTCATTATGTCATAAATAAGGAAATATATTTTCTTCTAGAGATGCAAATATGCAAGCTATACCTCTTGCATGCTAAGCGAACGCTCTACCATCTAAGCTACATCCCCACAACTCTTATATCACAAAACTATACCTCTTGCATGCTAAGCGAACACTCTACCATCGCTACATCCCCACAACTCTTATATCACAAAACTATACCTCTTGCATGCTAAGCGAACGCTCTACCATCTAAGCTACATCCCCACAACTCTTATATCACAAAACTCTAAATTTTCTCTCATCAATAATAGTGAAAATGAAGAAATATTTAACGAATAGATTCTTTCGGAGATAAGAGGTATTGATCGCCATACCTCTCGCATGCTAAGCGAGCACTCTACCATCTGAGCTACATTCACACGATTCTTACATCATAAAATCCTAAATGTCTTGTCATCAATAAGAGTGAAAATAAAAAACTATCTCTGCACATTATGTCATAAATAAAAATAAATTGAAAATAATTAATATATTTAATAATTGATAGTTATCTACCAGTCCCAGTCCCCATACCTCTTGCAAAGCAAGTGCTCTACCATCTAAGCTACATCTCCATGATTCAAATGAGGTATCAATCCCCATTCCTCTCACATGCTCGCGTTGTACCATCTGAGCTACATCCCCACATTACTTGCACCACAAAATCCTAAATTTTGGTATTGAGCTACATCCCCACATTACTTGCACCACAAAATCCTAAATTTTGGTATCAATCCCCATACCTCTCACATGCTCGCGCTGTACCATCCTAAATTTTCTGTCTTTAGTAATAGTGAAAATGAAGAAATATCGCTACTCAACATGTTATGACTAAGGAAAAATTGAAAAGAAATAACATATTTAATAATAGATAGTTTTATTTTGAAGATGCGGGGTATCGATCCCTATACTTCTCGCATGCAAAGCGAGCGCTCTACCACCTGAGCTACATCCCCAAGATTCTTATGACATAAAATCCTAAACGTCTTATCATCAATAATAGTGAAAATGAAAAAATATCGCTACTCATTAATCCTTTAGAGATGCGAGTATGGATCCCCCATACTTCTCACATGCTAAGAAAGCGATCTAAAATCTAATCTACATTCTCAGGATCCCCATACTTCTCACATGCTAAGAAAGCGATCTAAAATCTAATCTACATTCTGATGATTCTGATTCTTACATCAGAAAACCCTAAACGTCCCGTCATCAATAATAGTGAAAATGAAAAAATATCTCCGCTCATGATGTCATAAATAAGGAAAGATTGAATAGAGTTTCTTAATCTAATCTACATTCTGATGATTCTGATTCTTACATCAGAAAACCTTAAACGTCCCGTCATCAATAATAGTGAAAATGAAAAAATAACTCGGCTCATGATGTCATAAATAAGGAAAGATTGAATAGAGTTTCTTAATCTAATCTACATTCTGATGATTCTGATTCTTACATTAGAAAATCCTAAACGTCCCATCATCAATAATAGTGAAAATGAAAAAATAACTCGGCTCATGATGTCATAAATAAGGAAAGATTGAATAGAGTTTCTTTTGGAGATGCGGGGTATCCATCCCCGTACCTCTCGCATGCTAAGCGAGCTCTCCACCATCTGTGCTACATCCCCGGAATTCTTGCATCACAAAACCCTAAATTTTCCATCATCAATAATAGTGAAAATGAAGAAATATCGCTACTTAACATGTCATGAATAAGGAAAACTTAAAAGAAATAACATTTTTTTTTAATAATAAATAGTTTTGTTTTAGAGATGTAGGGTATCAATCCCCATACCTCTCGCATGCAAAGCAAGCGCTCTACCATCTGAGCTACATCCCCACGATTCTTATATCACAAAACCCTAAACGTCTCGTCATCAATAATAGTAAAAATGAAAAACTATACTGCTCATTATGTCGTAAATATGAAAATTTTGAAAAGAAATAATATATTTAATAATTCGTTCATTTGGAGATGCAAGGTATTAATCCCCGTACTACCCACATGAGAAGCAAGTGCTCTACCATTTGATCTACATCCGCACAACTCTTACATTGGAAAATAATAAACGTCCGGTCATCAATAATTGTGTAAATAAAAAAATATCTCGTCTCATTATGTCATAAATAAGGAAAGATTGAATAGAAATAAAATATGAATAACAAATAGTTTCTTTTGAAGATGCAGGGTATAGATCCCCGTACCTTTCGCATGCTACGCAGGCGCTCTACCATCTGGCTAAATACCCACAACTTTTAAATCACAAAACCCTAAATTTTCCTTCATCAATAATAGTGAAAATGAAGAAATATCGCTACTCTAAATGTCAGGAATAATGGAAAATTGAATGTAAAAAATATTGACATAAATAAAGTTCATATCCTATAATTCCTACCTTGTACCTGTAAGATTGTGAATGACCAAGCTCAAATTATTTTGGTTGAAGCTACATTGCCACTAAAGCACATGCATTCCTTTGGGATAGATATTGAAACAATACATTTGAATTTTAAGCAAAATTTCACCACAAACTAAGTTTTTGAAAACGACTTTTATTTTATATATATTTTTTAATTTTTTTAATTTTTTAATTTTTTAATTTTTTAATTTTAGTTTTCAAAACCTACATTTATATGTCAAAACTACTTCTTTGCTATCCTTTAACAATATTTATATTGTAAAATGGGATCAACTTCTTTAAGTTTATGTAGTTTCTTTTTAGGGGTATGTTTACTTCTATCTCATATTAAAAAAAATGTTCTAGTAAACATATTTCCTCTTTTATTGGTATATATACTTACTCTATTTGTATTTACTTCATTTTAAATAAAAGTTCACAGTAATTAATAAACCCATGTGTTTAATACATTCCCTAGAAGACAAACTTGTTTGTATTAGAATAAATTACAATGAATAGGAAGAGAATAAATCCCAAAAATAAGTAGAAGGTTGAGAATTTCACTCAACCACACAATCGAACTTGATAGGCTCATGTGCAATTCTACCCCCAACAATTGGTTGAAACTTAGAAATGATAGAGATAATGCTCGAATTTTTAAGGGGAACTTCTAAACTCGAGAGATCAATTTTATTCCTCTAAAATCTAATTTTCACATAATAATTGCTTGAAACTTAGAAATGGTAGGGAGGGGAACTTCTAAACTTGAGAGATCAATTTCATTCCTCTTAAATCTAATTTTTACATAATAACTTGAGGACAGGAGGATATTTATAGTCTCCCCACAAAAGAAGTTAGTGACCTCGATTTAATCTCAATAATAGTGAAACTTAGAAATGGTAGAGATAATGCTCGAATTTTTAAGGGGAACTTCTAAACTTGAGAGATCAATTTCATTCCTCTCGAATCTAATTTTTACATAATAATAATTTGAGGACATTAGGATATTTATAGTCTCCCCACCAAAGAAGTTAGTGGCCTGGATTTAATTTCAATAATAATGAAAATGAAGAAATATTGCTACTCAACATGTCATGACATGAATGAGGGAAAATTGAAAGTAAAAAATATATTTAATAATAGATAGTTTTATTTTAGAGATGTAAGGTATCAATCCCTATACCTCTCGCATACAAAGCAAACACTTTACCATCTGAGCTACGTACCCACAATTCTTATGTTACAAAACCCTAAACATCTCGTCCTTAATAATAGTGAAAATGAAAAACTATCTCTGCTCATCATGTAGTAAATATGAAAATTTTGAAAAGAAATAATATATTTAATAATCGATTCATTTGGAGAAGGAAGGTATCAATCCCGTACTTCCAACATGGGAAGTTCTACCATCTGAGCTACATCCCCACGATTCTTACATTATAAACCCCTAAATGACCCGTCATCAATAATTGTGAAAATGAAAACAATATCTCCGCTTATTATGTCATAAATAAGGAAAGATTGAACAGAAATAAAATATTAATAATAAAAACCAAATAGTTTCTTTTGGAGATGCGGGTGTGCGCTCTACCATCTGAGCTACATTCCCACAATACTTGCACCACAAAACCCTAGTAATATCGCTACTCAACATGTCATGACTAAGGAAAAATTGAAAAGAAATTACATATTTAATAATAAATTATTTTGGAGAAGAAGGGTATCGATCCACATACCTCTCACATGCAAAGCAAACACTCTACCATCAAAGCTACATCCCAACAATTCTCATGTCACAAAATCCTAAATGTCTCGTCATCAATAATAGGTCCAAAATGGTAGAAAATTAGGTATAATTTATGAATCACTTCGACATAGAATGCATTGATATTATTATTTGGATTATCATTCACATTCACAATTTCATGGGAATGTATGTATTTAACGTGTGTCATTTTATTGTACTTATTTACTTCATTTTGGTGAGTATGCCTATCCAAATCTGAAGCAGGTCTTGTAGAGAGCTCTTTGTTCTTATTATGTTATTAAGACACATTCTACATCCAAGGCTTCAGTTCAAGCGCATCGAGGACTTCATGTGTTTCATGCAATATGACAAAATACGACCTTAATACCTAGGCCCAAGGATTCATACATACATTTTAAGTGGCATAATAAGGGCATTTGGTCTAGTGGTATGATTCTCGCTTTGGGTGCGAGAGGTCTCGAGTTCGATTCTCGGAATGCCCCTTCAAGAGTAGCAACCTAAAGTCTTTCTTTACATCCCAATGCTTTATACTTGCCATCTTATGTAATAAAGAAAAAAAAAACAAAAATTAAGGCGAACATGTTTAAGTTTTGATACCTCTTTTCTAATTCCTTTATGTCGACTTTGTTGCCCAACAATTGATGTAGAGAAGTTAAGAGGTATGTTTGAAAAGTAAATAATAGGAACAACAAGTTTATATAAATATGAATAAATATGAAGTTCTTTGATAAGAAAAGATTTAGATATAGGGGCATTTGAGGTTGCACCGTAAGTGAGGGTCGTACCACTAAACCAAATGCCTTTTCTTAAATACCCAATATTTTTTTTGCTTCTACTCAAATATATTTTTCTCTATGTGGTTGGACGGCTATAAAATGAAAAGTTGATGGTCTAATATTTTACTTGTAAGTAAGGCATTTTATATTGAATTGTTATAATATACGAGGGTTATCAAATAAACCAACAGCCCAACAAAGGAAACAAACTAATCAATTTGGGTTGGATTGATTCGGTTTAGTTTATCAGTTTGTTTGATTTAATTCTTCTATTTTGCCTCTATGACAACAAAATAAAGTTGTATTGAATGGACCTTAGTTTCATTTATGACAAACTCATACGAAACATACTGGCATTAGTAGTACTAAGAGTTGGAATCTATAAGCATTTCATGAACTTAAGTGCAAACCATGCTTCTTTAAAGATGAGATGAACTTTAGTTAAGTAATGGGAACTTTAAATTACTTCATGTGGAGCTTCAATTACTCTATGCTAGTTACAATCTTTAGGATTGACTAATTGGACACAAGTTCATGGATTTAGGGAAATTTTTGTGCAATTATCAACTACAACTTATGTTTCCAAATTTTTAGGTCATAATTTAGGTAGTTGGTGTTATGAGTCGTAAACTTGTTTTTTACATAATATGGTAGTTGAACTGTCATTCCGATGAGATGGACAAAGAAATTGTCTTTGAAATGACTAATAGACCTAGGTTCATCGTTGTTGTCTTCTAACTGTGATTTTGCAAAAAGCTTAACTAATATAAACTATTATCCGACAAGATCTTTAAGTTAAATCAAGAATATACCCTACACATCATTCAAGATGGCAATAAAATGGAGTTAAATTGAACCCACTTTAGTTTCGTGTTTGGTGTGTTCAAGATAAAGCATAATTGTATTTATGATATTGAGCTTGGGGTCTATAAGAATTTAATGATCATAAGAGAAATTCCAGTTTTATTAGAGGAGACCAAATTTATTTAAGGTACTAGGAATTCGACATGGCTTAAGAGTTGCGTGGGTGCTCATTTTATCCATGTTCTCCACTTCCTCCCATTTCCTCCTCTTCCTCCATCACATTCTTTATTTCTCTTCCCATTTCTCAATCTCCAACTCATTCTTTCTTCATCCCTAACCAATGCCGATTTGAATAAAGAAGGAGAAAAAGAAAGAGAGTGAAGGAAGTCCGAGAGTTATTACGGATAAATGGAGAAAAAAATTTCTTTAAAATAATAAATAGACCCAAGCTCATCGTTGTTGTTGTCGTTTACTTGTGATTTTGCAAAAAGCTTAACTAATATGAAATATCAAGGTAAATCAAGAATATATCCTGCACATCATTCAAGATGACAATAAAATGAAGTTCAATTAAACGCACTTTTAGTTTCCTGTTTGAAAGGTTCAAAGATGAAGCATAATTGTATTAATGATATTAAAGAGATTCATGTTTTATTAGAAGAGATCAACTTCATTTAAGGTACTAGGAGTTTAAACTACTTCCATTAATTTCAATCACTCTACCAAGATTACAAATTTAGGGTTGGCTAATTGGACATCAATTCTCTACCTTTAGGTTATAATTTAGGTAGTAACCATTATAATATTAATGAGCATAAGAGTTACAATTCTTTCATGGACTATATGTGTTATAGTTAAAAGCATATATATATATATATATATATATATTATATTATGTATGTTGAGGTCTGGATAAAGCACAAAGTAGCAAGGAACACCATTGTCAACTCTAGAACCACCCACAACTAATGATCGAGACCAATGCAAAATATTTTAGCATCCTTTGGCATCGAGATACAGGAAAGATGAACACCGTCAAATTGGAAGCTTTATCAGTCTTAAGAGTCACAATGAGAACTCTAATCAAGCTGGAGCCTTGGACTAGGCAAATCATTTTGTGATAGTTGAAATGGATGACTTTGACGTCGTGTTAGGGATGAACGTCCTACTGGAACACAAAGTCATTTACATGTCCCTAGCAAAATTCCTAGTAGTAACGGAGTCTAATCCGACGATCATTCAGAAAAACATCCATCAACCAAGAGGGGTGAAAATGATGTCGATACTACAGTTGAGAAAGAATCTTAGCCATGATGAATCTACGCTTGCTACTATTGTTGTAATTGAAAAGGGGAGCTCGAGTGAGTCAACCTCAATAGAAACCTTGTTGCCACTACATGAACACCACGATGCAAAACAAGAAGGTCAGACAATGGATTTATCCCAAACAGGAGAGATAAATCACAAGATTAGTTTTATGTTGCAATCGAGATCGCCTGCCACAAACAAATGTCATGTGGCTGAGCTTGAGCTAGCTAAATTCTATGAAAAGCTAAATGACTTGTTAACTGTCGAGTTCATTAGACCCCCAAAGGCTCTTGTCAGTGATCACTCAAATGCTAGGCAAAGACATCAAGCCAACACAAATATTGGAGAAGGAAGACAAAAACAAGCCACTGAAGCAACACATATTCACATAGAAATACCAGACAGATGAAGAGAATGGTCAGTCAGAAGCGTCGACAACAATAATTTCAAGAAAAATAGAGAGTTCATATAAGTTAACGTTAGATCAACTTCGAGTTCAAAGCAACAAGAACCAAAGACGGGTGCAAAAATACTATGGACTAGTCGAAGTTATCCACAAGATTATCAAGACATCATATAGGATCCAATTGCTCTTATGGATGCGGACTAATCTTGTTGTCCACGTCAGTAACTTGAAACGTTATTATTCGGACCAAGAAGACATCAAGCAGAAGCAGGTGGTATGACGTCATGCAAAGAAGAAAAAATTTCATGTGAAGAAAGTAGGAAAGACACCAACAGAGAAGAAATGAAGAGTCCGAGAAGTGATTTTCAATAGCATCTAGTAGATTGGAAGAGACTCCTCAACGAGAGACTGGGGCATTTCAAATGCTATTCAAGAATGGTTCCCTTCGGTTGTGGGCTGGATCTTCTGACTATTTACTTTCGGTTGTGGGCTGGATCTTCTGACTATTTACGTGAGTTGGGCTTGGAGCATGCATGTAGGTTGAAGAATGCTTCCCTTTGTATTTTTTTTTTTTTTTTTTTTTTTTTTTTTTTTTTTTTTTTTTTTTTTACCAAACATCCATTTAAATTATTTCTTTATTCAATTTGATATAATTGTTGGGGCATTTCCAAGAATCAAACTCGATCCCTCTCGCACCCGAAGCAAGAATCATACCACTAGACCAAATGCCCTTGTAGTGGATCTTTTGACTATTTACGTGATCCTTATACGACTCACTGAAAATTTTGGTACCCTTCTCATTCCTATTCTCTATTACGCCTCTTCTCGCTCTCTGAAACTTCTTTAAATGTTATTGTTCACTGGTTATTTGGGCGCATCTTCCTTAAAAGGATTGTGACGACAGATGACCTAAGTAAAACTACTATAGGGAGATCAGTGCAATAGAGAATCTGTGCCCCTTAACATAACAAAGAGTTCCTAGAAAAAAATATCATAGAACAATTTGTGTGGGTCGAGGGTGTAACGCCTTTCGCACCCGAAGCAAGAATCATACCACTAGACTAAATGCCCTTGTAGTGAATCTATAATTTTTTAGTTGCTAGTCCATATATTTTATGCGCCTCTATATTTAAAATTTATCCACATGTTTTTGTGCTTTAGAACCTACTTGTGCCTTTAAGATTATGAATGACCCAGCTCAAAATTATTATGGTTGAAGCTGCATTGCCACTAGCATATGTGCATTCCTTTGGGATTTACTTTGTCCCTTTCACAATTTTACTAGTCCCTTGCTACCATACCATTTAACAATATTTATAATATTTACTTCGTCCCTTTCACAATTTTACTAGTCTCTTGCTACCATACCATTTAACAATATTTATAATACGTTGAGCAACAATATTTATAATACGTTGAGCAACAATATTTATAATATGTTGAGCATTCGTTGCTACTATTTAACCGTACTTCGTCCCTTGCTACCATACCGTTGCTACTATTTAACCGTACTTCGTCCCTTGCTACCATACCGTTGCTACTATTTCACCGTACTTCGTCCCTTGCTACCATACCATTTAACAATATTTATAACGGGATTGCTATCTCATGCTAGAAAAAACGTGCGAGTAAATTGATAACCGAAGTAATAAGAGAATTAAGGACAAGGGCATTCTAAGATGTGAACTCAGGACCTCTCACACCCTAAGTAAGAATAATACCACTAGACCAAATTTCCCTTCTTGAACATCTATCATTTTTAGCTCTCACTCGATATGATTTTTTTTCTCAAGTTTGAAATCTATATTTGTTGGGAGTTGAGGGGCTAAAAGTTCTTATTATGTGTTACCTTTGGCATATTCACAATATCATGGGAATGTATGTATTTAACATTTGTCATTTTAATGTGTGTTTATTTACTTAATAAATATCTTCAATTCTACAATTTCTTGAAGGGGCACATTTTGAGGATTGAACTCAAGACCTCTCGCACCCAATGCAAGAATCATACCACTAGACCAAATGACCTTGTTATGCCATTTGAAACGTATGTATGAAGCCTTGAGCCTAGATATTAAGGTCGTATTTTGTTGTATTGCAGGAAACACATGAAGTCCTCGATGAGAATATGTCGTGGAGAACAAAACAAGAACATAATAAGAACTTTTTTTTTTTTTTTTTTTTCTTTGTTTCCTAAGATGGTAAGTATAAAGTCTTGGGATGTAAACAAAGACTTTTTAGTCTTTGTTGCCCAACAATTGGTGTACAGAAGTTAAGAGGTATGTTTGATAATAGGAACAAAAAGTTTATATTAATATGAAGTCCTTGGATAAGAAAGGATTTAGACATAGGGGCATTACAAGAATTGAACTCAAAACCTCTTGCACCCTAAGTGAGAATCATACCACCAAACAAAATATTTTTAGCTTCTAATCAAATATATTTTTCTCTGAGTGGTTGGACGGCTATAAAATGAAAAGTTGAATTCTTATAATATACCAAGGTTATCAAATAAACCGACAACCCAACAAAGGAAACAAACTAATCAATTTTGGTTGGATTAATTCAGTTTAGTTCATCAATTTGTTTGATTTAATTCTTCTATTTTGCCTCGTATACCAAGAAAATAAAGTTGTATTGAATGCATTTATGACAAACTCATATGAAACATACTGACATTAATAGTACTAAGAGTTGGAGTCTATAAGCATTTCATGAACTTAAGTGCAACTCATGCTTCTTTAAAAATGAGATAAACTTTAGTTAAGTGTCAGGAACTTTAAATTACTTCATGTGGGGCTTCAATTACTCTATGCTAGTTACAATCTTTATGATTGACTAATTGGACACGAGTTCATGGATTTAGAGAAATTTTTGTGTAATTATCAATTACAATTTATGTTTTCAAATTTTTAGGTCATAATTTAGGTAGTTGTTATTATGGGTCATAAACTTGTTTCTTTGCATAATATGGATTTAGTTGAACTATTATTACCGATGAGATGGACAAAGAAATTGTCTTTGAAATGACTAATAAACCTAGGTTCATCGTTGTTGTCTTTTAACTGGGATTTTGCAAAAAGCTTAACTAATATGAACTATCATGCCACAAGAACATTAAGGTAAATCAAGAATATACCCTACACATCATTCAATATTGGCAATAAAATGGAGTTAAACTGAACGCACTTTAGTTTCATGTTTGGCGTCTTAAGGATAAAGCATAATTGTATTAATGATATTAAGCTTGGAATCTATAAGAATTTAATGATCATAGAGAAATTCCTGTTTGATTAGAGGGGACCAACTTTATTTAAGCTACTAGGAGTTCAAATTGGCTTAAGAGTTGCGTGCGTGCTCATTTTATCCATGTTCTCCACTTCCTCCCATTTCCTCCTCTTCCTCCATCACATTCTTTATTTCTCTTCCCATTTCTCAATCTCCAACTCATCCTTTCTTTATCCCTAACTAATGTGGATATGAATAAAGAAGGAGAAAAGGAAAGAGAGTGAAGGAAGTCGGTATGGATTTAGCTTTGGAACTAGACATCGATGAGTGTGATCTAATGAACATCTATACAGGAAATTTAGTGACTTCGCTTTCGGCCAACCAGGTGAATGGTGTTACTATTAGCTTGGTTGGATGAATTGTATGAGGTATTAAGAACACGTGCTCCGTAGCCCCTCCACGTGTCACTTTGTGAGTGTTTGACATGTATTATGTTATGTTATGCTGTAACGCGAATTCAAATGAGGATTAATTTCTCAATTTTTTCATTTTGACCCATCTTTCCTAACTAGAGGTCAGTAAGATCCCTAATTAGAGTTCAATAAGGAGAAAAAAGAAAGAAAGGAAAAAAATGAAGAAGAAGAAAATAAAGGGGAATTGTTTTGAAAGAGAGTTAGAGAGAAATTTTGTACAGTTTTTTGAAGAAATTGGATTTGAATCAGGAACTGTCCATTATTTCTTTTTATGACTAATTATAAATAAAGAGAAAAATATATTTGTAGAGATAGATTAAACTCTAAATATTTTAATTTTATAGTATTTTCTTATTTTATATTAATTTACTTTTATTTTTATTTGTTTTCACTTTCAATTTTAGTTTCTATTTGAGTTTTGAACTCTAGCGACTCAAAAGTTTCTACTTAATTTAAGGTCGTTACTGTATACGTACCATAAATATTGAATGCGGAAGACTTCATTTAAATTCCATAAAACATAACCTTTAACTTAAAACACAGCCATGAACTTACGTGTTTCAAAAACATCTTTAAAACGACACAACAAAAGACCCGGAATAAAATAAATAAGCATTTAAGTTTAAAACATCTTATTCTATCCTAAGTCTAAGAAAATAAATACCACTATCCTATGCATGTGCCATGATCTCGAGTTGCGATGCCGTCGTCAGCCGTACCGAAATGTCTTGCCTTAACCTAAAAAATGTAGTAGCACATGGCTTGAGTATTTAAAGAAATACTCGGTAAGTGACCCCACTATTGGGGTTAAATGCAACAATCACATGCAATGAAATGATGGGACCTATCTTTCGTTTCATTTCGTTTTTCCTACGGTGCTATCCTAACGGGTAATCGTGGACGTGTACCATATACTCTACACACAGCCCATACGTGCGAGTATGGGCTCACCAGCAAGTTTGCACACCGCTGGGCCACTGTTCTTATCCGGTGGGCATACTCTGGGAGCCCCTTATGCCGGGACCCGTTAAAACTAGAACCGTCACGGCAGCGCTATGCAATGCATAATGATCGTTGTCCTGCAATTGGATGTACGCGTCCGTACCCTCGTGATGGGATGGGGGTATCCCCCCAGATGCATGAACACACATAATGCATGAGGTCCTCCTATTTATACATTTATCTTTAATGACCATAACCCCCCTGTTACGTTCTAGGCTTCATGTCATTCTCATTTTCATTTCACATTTCATACACATTTCTATCCGGGTTATGGTTCCAGACAATTTACCATGTTTCATGTCATACAATTCATGCTGTTCACATTCACATATTCCATACAAACATGCCATAATCATTCAAGGACCTCATATCGTTACATGCATTACACATCACATCAGACTAAAAGCATATATAGCATACATTTAAGTTCACATAACTACGTACTTAAGCACAATAATCTAGCATACAATGTATCATATCATAAACAAGTCATAACGTAAACACTTCATAGTCATATCGTTCTCTAACTTACCATAGCCTTAACGTTCTTATACCTATCACAGACATATCATTACGTAACATTACCTTAGTCATATCGTCATAAGAACGTACCCTAACGCTATCGTTCTATCAATCTATCACAAACCTATCCCTTTCTACCCATAACCTAACCGTATTCTTTCATCAATCTCTCCTATTCATAGCACTCCGGTATGTAACCTAACCTTAACGTTTCATGAACGTATCTTACTCCTATCGTTACATTTCGTTTTGTGCATCCTTCTCGTATCCTATCTCAAACATATCCTTGAGCACATCGTACCATAATTCTTAACCACATATTATAACATAACATAACATATAGGAAGCATATCAATCCACAGACAATTCACACATATCAATATATATGATACGTGCAGAACCACAGGGCACGTGTCAACATCAAATATAACAATGCCGATAGTAAGGTCACTTACTTGGCTAGCTTAAGTCGTTGTCACAAATATATCTTTAATGAAAGTTTAATTCCGTCATTTGAAATCCGAGTCAACCTATATGAGCTCATGACATCAGTTTCAAGTTTGAACTCTACAAAATTATTTCTCTAATTTACATTGGTCATCGTAAAATTCTGATATTTCGTGTTAAGACAAAATTTAAAGGAGCTCACTGCCTTCTGATATTACCTGTTTTATGGTTAAATCGTGTGCAACAAATCTTTCCTCAATCTCCCTCCCTCCCTCTAATTATTTTCATTTGTAAATAGGTTTTTCAATTGTGTAAACAGATATTACTGGCCAATTGTAAGTTGATTGTTTGGTTACGATCTTCTAGTTTATAGATCTGCCAACTAAAATTTTATTGAATCTAACCTTGTAACCTTATTTTTTATAACTTAAAAGTCTAACAAAACCTAATCAATGGGATATCGCATTCCCATAAAAGAAAGGATCATTGCCAACATATTCTATAGCAAATGACCTAGACTAGACCTCTTCTACCGCATCAAGAGGAAATCCTGATCCATCCCGCATTTGAGAAAGTTTAGCTATGCCCAAAGCTCTTTCAAAGGAAAGCACAAAGACCGCTCATGGTAGTTGATTTTCTCACAAAATGAATATGAATAAGTAAGGCAAAAATAATTATGAGCAGTCAATTTCCTAAAATCCCATATTTGGGTTTGATAATCGAAGGAGTGCAAACTTTTTTTCATAAAAACTTCGACGAGGAAAGGCCATTAGTTTTCAAACTAGAAGATAGCTCAACCACGAGGAATTGGTATTACAGGACCTGTTAAAATATGAAAGAAGATTTGATCCTAAATTAATTTCTTATAACCATAACTATAAAAGAAAAGGAAATCTGAGATAGGATTTTACCGTAATAACAGACAAAAATCTCTAAATCTGCAATGTGTTGAAAGCCCATTTTACTTCTGCTAAAATCTGACGAGTGTTGTTTTTCTGTATTTTTTTTTTTTTTTTTTTTTTTCCAGTTGGGGTAAGGATGGGTTGAGGAGAGATAATTGTGGGAAGGGATGAGAGGTTAGTGGAGAGAAGTGGAGAATTTTTTTTTATTTTTTTAATTTTAATTTTAATTAATTTATTTATTATTATTATTATTTTAACTATTTTTATAATTATTTTTATTTGTTTATTTCTTTATTTATTTTTTGGCTATTACATGAACCCTCCAAATTTGGGTTGTGATAGATTAATATTAGACGAGTCGAATTTTAGATTATATAGATATTTCTTAGAATAAAGAGTCGTATATCTCTAATGACTTAGTTGGATGACACGTCTCGCCACGATCAAGTAAACAGTCTAACCCTATTTCGAAGTATATGATATGTTTTAAAACTTGAATGAATTTATTGTATGTTTTGAGTTTCGTGGTAGTTATAAAATGTTCTTGGACATTGAA
Organism: Cucurbita pepo subsp. pepo; assembly: GCF_057944985.1. NCBI lineage: Eukaryota > Viridiplantae > Streptophyta > Magnoliopsida > Cucurbitales > Cucurbitaceae > Cucurbita > Cucurbita pepo. The sequence continues at coordinate 10,863,822 of NC_141800.1, read as the reverse complement.
GAGTGAATGTTAACCATATAAGACAATACTGGATCAAAGTTATAGTGTTTAGATATGGTGAGGAGGAAAAGAGTGGTAGTAAGATATCTAAATAGCCTTAGGACAATAGAGAGTTGTTACTACAGAGTGCGAGACATCTAACCAATGAAATTTTGGTACTAGAAATGATGAAACTGGAAATGGTTCCTAAACGTCTGTATGAACCATTTCCAATCGCACTTTCTATGGTTCTCTGGCAGCTTTTGTGAAGCTAACTCGTTTATATTTTTCCATAACGCAGCTCGCACAAACACCTATATCAATAGAATTTAGGCCTTCTAAAACTCCATTCACAGCCATCATCTCATTTTTTATAATCTCATATGTGCAAGTCTATTGACACTACTATAAGGTGTATAAACATGATTGTTGTTGCTCAGAGTGCTTCCAATTCAAGTAGACTTTAATTGAAAGAACTCTTAGCAATAGCAACCATGTTTATACACCCTACAATGGGTGTATACGGTTCCAGATTTTGTGTCATGCTACCACCATGACACCCTTCACAATCTTCCCCAAACTCTTTCCAAACTCGGCTGCATAACCTGTGCTGTCCAATTGACCAATAGAGATCAGATTCTTCTTGAGATCAGGAATATATCTGACATCCTATAACGTCCACCCATTTCCTGCTAGAGTTTGTATGCAGACATCTCTCTTCCCTTCAATCTCCAACGTTTTGTTGTCGGCAAGATACACCTTCCCAAAATTTCCTTATTTGAAATGTTGAAACAATTCCTTACTTGAAGACAAATGAAACGATGCAACTGAATCTAAAATCTAGAATTCAGTTGGGCTATTCATGCTACGAATTAGAGCATCCTCCGTATCTTCTGCTGAATATATAGAATCAATGTCATTTTCAAATTTGTGATTTTTCTTTTCTTCAATTTTGTACAATCTGTCCGAAAGTGTCGTTTTTCTCCACAATTTCAACACTTTACGTTCGGTTTATTTGGAGATTTTTCTCGATTTCTTGATTTTGATCGCTCATGTTTGTTTGGTCTCTTTAATTTACTTCTCGTTTGGGAATACTTTCACTGACATCTCGAATTTCATCAAACTTTAGTTTATTAGATTCTCGTGAAATGTTGATTGCAGCAACAACAGTATACCACGACTCGGGTAAAGATGACATCGAAATCAATGCTTTAATTTCATATTTGAACATAATTTCCACTAAGCTCAATTGGCTCACAATCACGTTCAACTAATTTATATGATCTGCAACAAACCTACATTCAGAAATTTATAAATTGAACAACCTTTGCATCAAATACACCTTGTCCATAGCCGATGGATTTTCGTACATATTTGACAACACCTTCAATAGGCCTTGTCGTCTTCTCTTTAATGATGTTGAACGTCATATTTCTGGACAGCGTCAACCAGATTAAGCCTAAGGCGTGACGATCCTTGAGCTTCCAGTCCTCCGTGGTCATGATATTCTACTTCACCCCAAAATGGGTTTCTGAAGATCTTTTTGGTCATATAATCTTCAATCTGCATCTTCTAGAAATTAATATCAAATCCATCAAACTTTTCAATTCTTGTCTTTGAACTTTCCATCTTCACATACCGTGATGAATCTCACTTCGCTCTATACCAGTTACTAGGATCACACAACAATGCACACACTCGATCTAAATGAACACAAAGAGCTTGATAGAGAAAATGGAAGGAGAAATATTGACTAAAAGTTTTGTATTAATGACTTCAAGGTATGCAAAGAGAGGAGGTGAAGTATTAGAAATATAGCACTGACTAATGGGTATATATATGATTTCAGTTTATTATATATATATATATACAACTTTAACCGATATAACCGCCAAATATATATAAATATTTAGTATATATATCTCTATCATATTTTTACTATAAATAGTTAGGTATCAAATTTTTACTATAAATAGTCAGCTTCTAGCCCATATTTAGTATGTGATGTCCCAAGATTTTTACTATAAATAGTCAGCTTCTAGCCCATATTTAGTATGTGATGTCCCACATTGGTTGGGAGGAGAACGAATCACCATTTGGGTGTGGAAACCTTCACTAGCAGACGCGTTTTAAAGCCTTGAGGGGAAGTCCGAAAGGGAAAGCTCAAAAACCCTAGCCTGAGGGGAAGCCCGAAAGGAAAAGCCCAAAGAGAACAATATCGGCTGGCGGTGGATTTGGGTCGTTACATTATATATATCTCTATTAGATTTTTACTCTAACTAGTCTGCCTCCATATCCACCGATTTTTATATAAATAGTCAGCTTCTAGCCCATATTATATATAAATATTTCACTATTATATATAAATATTTAATAGCCTTTTAGTTTTTCCACAACCTATTATATATAAATATTTAATAGCCTCTTAATTTTTCCACGCCTACTATATATAAATATTGAATACCTGTATGTAAATATTTCTCGATTAGATTTTTACTATAAATAGTCAACCTCCATATCCAGCCTACTATATATAAATATTGAATACCTGTATGTAATTTAATAGCCTCTTAGTTTTTCCATAGCCTATTATATATAAATATTTAACTATTATATATAAATATTTAATATCCTCTTAGTTTTTGCACAGCCTATTATATATAAATATTTAATAGCCTCTTAATTTTTTAATGCCTACTATATATAAATATTGAATACCTTTAAATATTTCTCCATTAGATTTTTACTATAAATAGTCCACCTCCATCTCCATATCCAGGCTACTATTTATAAATATTGAATACGGGTATGTAAATATTTCTAGATTAGATTTTTACTATAAATAGTCAACCTCGATGTAAATATTGAATACCTGTATGTAATTTAATAGCCTCTTAGTTTTTCCACAGCCTATTATATATAAATATTTAACTATTTATATATAAATATTTAACTATTTATATATAAATATTTAAGTCAACCTCGATGTAAATATTTCTCCGATTAGATTTTTACTATAAATAGTCAACCTTCATACTTAGTTTGTCTAGGCCTACTATATATAAATATTTAGTATATTATCTCTATCACAACTATATATAAATATTTAATATATTATCTCTATCACATTCTTTACTATAAATAGTCAGCTTGCGTGAGCTCGGGATGTCGCAAGCACGAGTGTCTAGCCTGTGGTGTGACAACATTGGTGCCACCTATCTGTCCGCCAATCCAATCTTTCATCGATTGAGGTTGATTATTATTTCGTTCGTGAAGGAGTATTAGGCGTAATGCTTAGTTTGTCTAGGCCTACTATATATAAATATTTAGTATATTATCTCTATCACATTTTTTACTATAAATAGTCAGCTTGCGTGAGCTCGGGATGTCGCAAGCACGAGTGTCTAGCCTGTGGTGTGACAACATTGGTGCCACCTATCTGTCCGCCAATCCAATCTTTCATCGATTGAGGTTGATTATTATTTCATTCGTGAAGGAGTATTAGGCGTAATCTGAACTTAGTAGTACATCGTCCAGATTAGATAATCTATTGATTTACTCCCATTCAACCTAACAACACCATTAATATGTAATCATAAGCAAGAGTATTTATTAAAGCACTAGGTTGTTCGCCTTAATTTTTGTAGGAAACAACAAACTATTTAATTTGATATAATTGTGGGGGCATTTCGTGAATCGAACTCAAGATTTTAAATTTAGCCACTAGACCAAATGCCCGGGTAGTGGATCAATCATTTTTAGTTGCTAGTCCATGTGTTTTGTGTACCTCATGATTTGAAATTTATCCACATTTTTTTTTTGTGCTTTATAACCTACTATTATTGTCACGTTAATTTCACATTGTCCATCACATAGTAGAACTTGTTCTTCAAATCAGTTAATTTCACATTGTCCATCACATAGTAGAACTTGTTCTTCAAATCAATTGGACGTACTTCAATTAATATTATTAAAAAATATTGACATAAATAAAGTTCTTTGTATTTCAAATTAATATTATTAAGAAATATTGACATAAATAAAGTTCATATCCTATAATTCCTACCCTGTAGGTTTGAGTTTATGAATGATCCAGCTCAAATTTGTTTGGTTGAAGCTGCATTGCCACTCAAGTATATGCATTCCTTTAGGATAAATATTGAAACAATAGGTTTTAATTTTAAGTAAAATTTCACCCCAAATTAAGTTTTTGAAACAACTTTTATTTTATATTTATTCTTAATTTTTTAATTTTTTAATTTTAGTTTTCAAAACCTAGATTGATAGGTTAAAACTACTTCTTTGCTACCATTTAACAATAGGATTAACTTCTTTTAAGTTTTTGTTTTGATTACTATGTTTACTTCTATATCATGTTAAAAAAAAAAAAAAAAAAAAAAAAAAAAATGCTAGTAAACATAATTCCTCTTTTATTGTTATATATACTTACTCCATTTGTATTTACTTCATTTTATACAAAAGTCTATGGTAATTACTAAACCCATGTGCTTAATACATTCCCTAAAAAACAAACTTGTTTGTATTAGGATAAATTATCACGAATAGGAAGAGAAGAAACACCGAAAATAAGTAGAAGTTGAGAATTTCACTCAACCACACAATCGAACTTGAAAGACTGAATGGCTCAGATGCAATTCTACCCCAACAATTGCTTCAAACTTAGAAAGTTCAGAGATGATGCTAGAATTTTTAAGGGAAACTTCTCAACTTCAGAGATCAATTTCATTCCTCTTAAATCTGATTTTTACATAATAATTTGTGGATATTTATAGTCTTCCACACAAGAAGTTAGTGGTCTGGATTTAATCTCAATCCCCTTGAATCTCAACAAAAAATGAGGTCAATTTGACAATTTGACCATTACATACTTTATGAATTAAAAATAAATAAAGTTTTCTAACAACTCATCTAATGATGCTTGCAACTTCATCCTCTACTTGAATGGTGTAAATATTCACTTCTAAAGCTCCAAATGGTCCTTCCTCAATCAAATAAGCTTGTAACACATGAAATGAGAGTTGAACCAAGTCTATCCAACTTTATAGATGAAGAGTGAATGCTTGTTCAATCTTCTTGACTAGTCCAGTTGGAACATTTGGAACACCGTGATCCTTATCATCTTCCCCCTCTTCAAAAGAATTCATCCTCGAATAAGAAAAATCATCACCTACATCAAAAGGACTCGAGTCAGCAACATTGAAAGTAGAATGTGCTGAAAATTCTATAGGAAGATCATTTTATATGCATTGTTATTAATTATTTCAAGGACTTGATAAGGGTCATCCCCTCTTGGATATATATAATAAAAATAAATAAACAAATAAAAATAATTATAAAAAAATATATACGTCAAAATAATAATAATAATAATAATAATTCATAAATAAATAACTAAAAATCATTACTTAAAATTAAAAATAAAATTTACCCACTGACCTCTCATCTGCATCCTCTTTCTCAACCCCATATCACAGTTCATCCAAAAATAAACATCACACTTCATCCAAAAAAAATAAACAGAAAAAAAAAGATCAGATTTGAGAAAAAGTAAAATGGTGTTTCAACAGAAGAATATGATGCACATTTATTTATCTAGGAAGATTTTGGTCTGTTAGTAAAATCCTATCTCAGATTTTCTTTTTCTATAGTTATGGTTATAAGAAATTAATTTAGGATCAAATTTCTTTCATATTTTACTAGTATAATCAGATCTCATATTCAATTAATTATATTTTTTGTTAGCATTGGAAGTTATAGATATTGGCAGGCCCTTGATCTCACTTTAATTAATTTCAATCAATTAATTGATTGATATTTTGATGATAACAAACCTACTCTTAATGATTAACTATTTTCAGTGTTTTGAACTGTCCACAGTATAAGGTTGGGAATAACGATTTCAACGACTTTTCAATTACTCAAATCAGAGCTAAAACGAAGAACTTACAGTCGAGACAACATACCCGACGTGATGATGTGGCAACAAAATCAAAATGATGAACAAATCAAAATATATCAAAGTATGACATTTATAATTTTGGAAGAGTAACAAAGGGTAGAGTTTTTCCTATTATTATATTTCTAAATAAAATTATTTTTACAAAATATAAATTTGAATCTAATCATTACTCACATCGATTTTTATTATTACTATATTATATTGTTATATTTTAAAATTTTGGTAGTTACTCACATAGTTTTATTATTATTATATTATTATATTTATAATAAATTTTGAATTTTCATTTGAACGTTACTCACATAACTTTTTATTATTATTATATTAAAAATTTTAAATAAATAAATTTAGAAAATTTTCTTATTTATTTACTTTTAATCTCCACCTTCCATTCTTCCTAACACAATCCAGTGGTCGATATTAATTCCTACATTTTGCCACTTTTCTTCTCTATATAAACTCATCAACTTCCCCACATTTCATATACAAACTTCCATACATTCTCCAATCCTCATTTGTTCAAAGTCTCCATTGTTTGTTGCTCTCTCCAAGCTTCCAATTTTATTTTTATTCATTTTATTCTTGAGAGAGATTTTTTTATTGTAACGTGAGAAGATAGTTGTGAGTGCTCCAAATTGTAAATCTACTCTTTGAAAGAGTTGCGGTGTGTTACTATCAAATTCACATACTTGTACCGGTTTGATCCTGTGTCGTGGAAAGGATTGAGTTTGCTCTTGAACTCGTAAAAAGAGCGGTGTAGCGGTTTGGCTCTGATCCACGGAAAGAGTCGAGAAAGTTGTTTATTCAAATTCCCAAGAGGCGTTTGGGGAGTGGAGTAGGTCGAGTTTGACCGAACCACTATAAAACTATGGTGTCATCTTTTCTAACTCTTTCCTATTTAATTTCAAAATTATTATTGTGATTTATTGTATGTTCTACTTGATTGTTGTTTTGACTTGAATTATTTTGTTCCTGTGGTGATCATCTTCTACTTATTTGTAAAGAGTTTCATCATTAGAAAAATTAATTCCGTTTAAACACTTTTATGGTTAAAACCCTATTCACCCCTCTACAGTTGCCATAGGGAGATCCATAAATCTATTAATAGTAGCCCAACAATGGATTAAAATTGGCCAATAATATCAGTTTATGAAAATAAATATAGAGTTAGAGTAATAATTGAAAATGTTTATGAAAATAAATATAGAGTTAGAGTAATAATTGAAAATGTTTACAGAATTGACAATCTATTTGCAGAATGAAAATAATTACAAAGGGGAGGAGGGAAGAGTGAGGGAAGTCTTGTTGAACAGAATTTAAAAATAAAACCAGAAATATGAGAGAGCATGTAACTCCATCAAATTTTGTCTAACACAAACTATCAAAATTTTAACAACATAGATTAGAGAGATAATTTTATAGAATTCAAACTTGAAACTGATGTCATGGGCTCACATAGGTTGTCTTGGAATTCAAAGGACGGAATCGATTTGATGTTGACATGGTTATATTTGATGTTGACACGTGCCCTTTGGTTCTGCACGTGTCATATATATTGATATGTGTGAATTGTCTGTGGATCGATATGCTTCCTATATGTTATGTATATGTTATAATATGTGAATTGTACGATAATAATTACAGTACGATGTGTTCAAGGATATGTTTGAGATAGGATACAAGAATGATGCACAAAACAAAATGTGACGATTGTAGTAAATTACGTTCATGAAACGTTAAGGTTAGGTTGCATACCGGAGTGATATGGATAAGAGAGATTGATGGAAGAATACGGTTAGGTTCCGGGTAGAAAGGGATAGGTTTGTGATAGATTGATAGAACGATAGCGTTAGGTTAAGTTCTTGTGATGAGATGACTAAGGTACGTTCACGTAATGATATGTCTGTGATAAGTCTAAGAACGTTAAGGCTATGATAAGTTAGAGAACGATATGATTACGAAGTGTTTACGTTATGACTTGTTTATGATATGATACATTGTGATGCAATATGTCATGGTATGATGTGTATATGATGAAATGATATGTGAAAAGCATAGAACGTTATGTTAGGTCTCTTAAATTGTGTGTATACAGCATGATATGAATGACAGGAAATTACGATAAATGGCATGAAATATAACCCCGTTAGAATTATGTATAATTTGAGAATTGAAGAATGAGAAACCATATGGCATGAATGATGAACGATATCTGAAACGATATGAAAAATGATATGATATGTACACAATGCTAGAAGTGTTGTATTAAAGGATAATGAAAATGAAAAAGTTTTGGGACCTCATGCATTATGTGTGCTCGTGCATTTGGAGGGGTACCCCTATCCCATCACGAGGGTACGGACTCGTACATCCAATGGCAGGACAACGATCGTTATGCTTTGCATAGCACTGTCTTGACGGTTACTAGTTCTAGCGGGTGTCCGGCCCAAGGGGCTCCCAGAGTATGCCCGCCAAATAAGGAATGTGGCCCAGCGGTGTGCGAACTAGCTGGTGAGCCCATACTCGCACGTATGGGTTGTGTGTAGAGTATATGGTACACGTTAAAAATTACCCGTTAGGACAACACCATAGGGAAAACAGAATGAAAGATAAGTCCCATCATCTCATTGCATGTGATTGTTGCATTTAACCCCAATAGTGGGGTCACTTACCGAATATTTCTTCAAATACTCAAGCCATGTGCTACTACATTTTTCAGGTTAAGGCAAGGCATTCTTGTACGGCTGACTACATCACAACTCGAGACCATGGCACATGCAGGATAGTGGTATTTATTTTCTTAGACTTAGGCTAGAATAGAATGTTTTTAACTTAAAACGCTTATTTATTTTATTTAGTCTTTTGTTTTGTTGTTTTAAAGATGTTTTTGAAACACGTAAGTCCTAGATGTGTTTTAAGATAAAGGTTATGTTTTATGGAATTTAAATGAAGTCTTCCGCATTCAATGTTTATGCTAGGTATACAGTAGCGACCTTAAATTAGTAAAAAATTTTGGGTAGTTACAGTTTTGATCAGATCTGCCTTACTTGTGGTTGCTTTACTCACAAAAATAATAGAATGAATAAGAAGCAAATCAAGAGGGGTAAGTGGATTAAATCCATAAACATCTTCAAAAGGAGAACAATGAGTGGTACTATGAATTGCTCTAAAGGAGAACAGTACTATGAAGTATTACTCTATTATATGTCATCTCTACAGATGACAAACATTCGTCCCAAGACTTAATATTTTTAGAAATAATTGGCAATAATCCAACTTATCCCACACCATACTTTTCAAGAGTGACTACTCTATTATATGTCATCTCTACATATGACAAACATTCGTCCCAAGACTTAATATTTTTAGAAATAATTGGCAATAATCCAACTTATCCCACACCATACTTTTCAAGAATGACTTAAAAATTTAACCAGCCCTATCTTTTTTTGCGTGTAGCAAACCACATTTAAAGCCGTATACAATCCATATAAAATATCTATCCTTATTTAAAGTCGTATACAATCCATATAAAATATCTATCCCATTAAGGCACCATCATATTATAGAGCATTTAGGAATATAGAGCGGGGTATTGGGGGTATCGATCCCCATACCAATCGCATGCAAACAGAGCACTCTACCATCTTATCTACATTCCTACAATTCTTGCATAACAAAACACAAAACTGTGCGCCATCAATAATAGTGAAAATGAAAAAATATTTCTGCTCCTTATGTCAAAAATAAGAAAAAATTGAATAGAAATAAAATATTAATAACGAATAGTTTCTTTAGGAGATGCACTCTACCATTCTAGCTACATCCCCATAATTCTTACATGACAAAACCCAAAACTACACGTCATCAATAATAGTGAAAATGAAAAAATATTTCTGCTCATTATATAAAAAATATGGAAAAATTGAATAGAAATAAAATATTAATGAGTTTCTTCACGAGATGCACTCTACCATCTTAGCTACATCCCCACAGCTCTTACATAACAAAACCCAAAATCCTCGTATCTCTCACATGCAAAGAGTGCACTCAACCAAAAACTCCCTATGATCATTATGTCATAAATAAGATTAATAATTGATAGTTTTCCTTTGGAGATGCATGATAGCGATCCCCGTACCTCTCGCATGCAAAGCAAGTGCTCTACCATTTAAGCTACATCCCTACAATTCTTACATCACAAAACCTTTAAACTTCCCGTCATCAATAATGGTGAAAATGAAAAAAATATCTCTGTTCATTATATCATAAATAAGGAAAGATTAAATAAAAATAAAATATTAATAACAAATAGTTACTTTTGGAGATGCTGGGTATCGATCCCCGTGGCTCTTGCATGCAAAGAGTGCACTCTACCGTCTTAGCTACATCTCAACAATTCTTACAGGACAAAATCCTAAACGTCCCATCATCAACAATAGTGAAAATGAAAACTATCCGTGCTCATTATGTCATAAATAAGAAAAATTTAAAATAGAAATAGAATATTTGGTAGTAGGATTCCTTTGGAGATGCAGGGTATCGCACCGTACTTCTCACATGCGAAGTGAACGCTCTACTATCTGAGCTACATCCCCACAATTCTTACGACATAAAATCCTAAACCTACCATCACCAATAATAGTGAAAATAGAAAAATATCTCTGCTCAATATGTCAAAATAAGAAAAGATTGAATAGAAATAAAACCATCTGAGCTACATCTCCACGATTTTTACATCACAAAACTTTAAATTCATCAAAAATAGTGAAAACGAAAAAAATATCTCTGCACATTATGTCATAAATAAGGAAATATTGAATAAAAATAAAACATTAATAACAAATAGTTTCTTTGAGAGATGCAAATGCAAAGTATGAATCCTCGTACCTCTTGCATGCTAAGTGAATGCTCTACCATCTAAGCTACATCCCCACAACTCTTATATCACAAAACTCTAAATTTTCTATCATAAGAAATATCGCTACGAATAGATTCTTTCGGAGATAAGAGGTATGATCCCCGTGCCTCTCGCATGCTAAGCGAGCACTCTACCATCTGAGCTACATCACCAAAATTCTCATATCACAAAACCCTAAATGTCTCGTCATCAATAATAGTGAAAATGAAAAATTATCTCTGCACATTATGTCATAAATAAAAATAAATTGAAAATAATTAATATATTTAATAATTGATAGTTATCCTTTAGAGATGCGGGTACCAGTCCCCATACCTCTGGCATGCAAAGCGAGTGCTCTACCATCTAAGCTACATCCCCATGATTCTTAATTCACAAAATATTAAATTTTACGTCATCAATAAAAGTGAAAATGAAAAAATATATCTACTCGTTATGTCATAAATAAGGAAAAATTGAATAGAAATAAATTATTAATAAAAAATAGTTTCTTTTGAAGATGTGGGGTATTGATCCCCATACCTCTTGCATGCTAAGCGAGGCTCTACCATCTAAGCTACATTCCCACATTACTTGCACCACAAAATCCTAAATTTTCCGTCATCAATAATAGTGAAAATGAAGAAATATCACTACTCAAAATGTCATGACTAAGGAAAATTTGAAAAGAAATAACATATTTAATAATAAATAGTTTTATTTTGGAGATGCGGGGTATCGATCCACAAACCTCTTGCATGCAAAGCAAGCACTCTACCATCTGAGCAACATCCCCACGATTCTTACATCACAAAACCCTAAATGCCTCGTCATCAATAATAGTGAAAATGAAAAACTACCCCTGCTCATTATGTCGTAAATATGAAAATTTTGAAAAGAAATAATATATTTAATAATCCATCATTTCGAGATGCAACGTATTGACCCTCGAACTACCCACACGAGAAGTGAGCGCTCTACCATTTGATCTACATCCGCACAACTCTTACATAAAAAAAATCCTAAATGTCCCGTCATCAATAATTTGTGTAAATGAAAAAAATATCTCGGCTCATTATGTCATAAATAAGGAAAGATTGAATAGAACTAAGTATTAATAACAAATAGTTTCTTTCGGAGATGCAGGGTATAGATCCCGGTACCTTTCGCATGCTACGCGAGTGCTCTACCATCTGGGCTAAATACCCACAATTCTTGAATCACAAAACCCTAAATTTTTCGTCATCAATAATAGTAAAAATGAAGAAATATCGCTACTCAACATGTCATGAATAAGGGAAAATTGAAAGTAAAAAATATATTTTATAATAGATAGTTTTATTTTGGAGATGAAAGGTATCGATCCCAATCCCTCTCGCATACAAAGCAAGCATTTTACCATCTGAGCTACATCCCCACAATTCTTATGTTACAAAACC